>NW_005842606.1:662375-669264 GCF_000455745.1 Alligator sinensis
TATGCCCTCAATGGATGTTTTAATAGGCTGGACAAGAGAACACTTCTCTCATAGGATACTTATCTATTCCTAATGAAGCAGTTTGCACAACTGAATGCAAACCACCTACTGGATTTTGCACTGTTTTTTTTAATCCTGATTATAAAGCTGGTTTGTAGGAATGTTCCCTGTGGGGTTATTATCTAAGGCCAGAGCTGTTTCTACACTGGAGGCTAGAACTATATTCAGTTAAAACCTTATTCATGATTAACAGGTTCTTTGTGAGGTTTTTCCTCCTTTTTGTTAATTTTTGTGGAATTAATTTTAATTGATTGGTCTCTCTTTCCCTACTTCACTTCAGCTTCATTTCATATACAGTAATTAAAGCTTTTTCTCTACATGCAGAAAAGTCACTACTTTTCTTGTTCCTTGTATAAGTCTGAAAGTCTCTGAAGTGTGAATAGAGACTACAAGACCTCCACCTAAGATGCAGTATTACTTCAGATTCAGACCCACCTCTGCCTTGGTGATGTTGAGTCTCTTATCCTGTAAGTATCTGTAAGTCTTATCTATAAAGGGGGATGGTATTTCCCTATCTCACAGGACTTGCAAGAGAAGAATGATTGTAAAATATTAGAGGTGCAATGTGTTATATACATACAAGGCAAAATATTAGTTCATAGGACCATAGGAAAGTATAGCTGGAAGGAACTTCACAAGGTCATCTAATCCAGCCCCCTTCTCAAGGCAGGATCATCCCTGACTAAATCCCAGGCCAGTTTCTGTCCAACCTGCTTTTGAAGGTTTCCAAGTATGGAGATTCCACAACTTCTCTGGGTAGCCTTTTCCAGTGCGTGTCCCCTCGCGTAGTCAGAAAGCTCCTCCTAATCTCCAGCCTAAGTTTTTCCTGCTGCAGACTGAGGCCATTGCTCCTAGTCCTGTCCCCTACTGCCACAAAAAAAAGCCCATCTCCATTCTCCCTATAATCACAGTTCAGATATTTGAAAACTGTTATCAGATCCCCTTTCAGCCTTCTCTTCTCCAAGGTAAATAACCCTAGGTTTTTTAGTCTTTACTCATATGTCTTTCCTCCGAGGCTTTTAATCATGTTGCCCTGAACTGGACTCTTTCCAAACTGTCCATATCCTTCTTGAAGTAAGGAGCTCAAAACTGGACGCAGTACTTCAATTACACTGTTGTAGGCCTGATACCATGTTTAATGCCCTAGTGTTTATAAAATTTGAAGATCCACTGTGAATGAAAAGAAGCCTAAAGATTTCTGCCATTTGACCTCTCTTGGGATTGGTATGTTGCTATGCAGTCATCAAAGGAAAGCAGACACATTCTCACATGCATGTGTAATGGAGGGAGCAGCAAAAGTTTGGGCTAAGTAGGTGGCCATAGGACAATGAGAGAGCCTGCAAAAGGCATGAAAAGATTGCTAGAAGCTGATGTTTCAGTATCTAGAACAAATTCTGTAAAACACGTACCCCTAGATATGTTAGAGGTTATCAAGTTATCTCATGGCATTAGGTAGATAGACACTTGTGTTTCAGAAGTTCTGAGGATGAAAACAGCATTGAATCTTTTAACAATCATGGGACTGTAGGACAGCAAATTTGTGGTGGGGAGTAGAAAATAAATATCCCAAGATATTAATAACATTAAAAAATGCATGGAAAATTATCCTTTGTCTTTAGTGTTTCTCATCCGAGGATATAAAGGTACAGGGCAAATGTAAAGTTTCTCTACATTTCATCTCATGTATTGTAGGAAAGGGGTTGAATTCAGTCCACATTTCACCATGATATAGACAGCAGGAGAACCTCAAAGGGTTGGGCTTTGATGCAACATTGGTAGATCTGGATTTCCTTGCAAGTTTAAATCTATTGGAATGAAAGAAAAAACCAATTTAGATAAAATACACAGATAAACTCAATCCAACTCTTTAAACATGTGAAGAAAACTGCTGTGATATGAAACCTGACTTGCCTTGGGGTTTACTTTAGTATTTTCCCTAAGTTCAGCAGTTACCTTTCATAATAATCCTAGCTAGAAGCACTCTTTTGTAACATTGGCAAAGGTGGGCTTATGTGCTAGTGATATTATTTTTGGCCCATGAAACTACCTTAACCCTCAATAGTATGACTAGACCTTTGTGCTAGATTAAAGAGTTATTTGTGGTGTTTTCTTAAGATCCCACTCTCTCTGCACCCTACCTGTCTTTATATATTATGTATGAAAAAATTTTAAATCCATATCAGAAAATGTATCTCTTTTTATGCTTTTCTTGATTTCTGGGTGATTTCTTGGCACATATGAGAGAGGGGGAGAGAGTGTTGTTTGTTTGTTTGTTTGTTTTTAATCATTTATGTATCCTTAAATTCCTTCTCCTGGAGTCATTTTTCAAGTCAAGAAAAATACCACTGGATGGAATGTGTGCCTTTCCAGTTGATGCAAATGTAAGATAGAGGAGGAAATTAAATTTATTTATTTAAGGTATGCCTAACATGTTTCAGCAATACGTGAGTTAAAAGCCTGCCAGGTACCTTTGTATTCCCTCACAAATCTTGGCAGTGACACAGTATGTATATTAAATATAAAAACCTATGGCAAGATGTGGGCTTTTTGCAGTCCTAATTGTAATAAATTATTCTGTGTTGAATTATACTTGCTAGTATCAGAGTAATTGTTTTCCAGGGTGATGGAGGGCATAAGTCAGGCAACTCTCATGGAACATGTTTTTAATTTCAAAGTTCTCCTATCTTCCAGTAAATTGGTTTTCAGACTGTTTGAAGGTAGTGTCTCAATTTCCCCACTTTTCTTAAAGTGTCAGGAGTAATTTTGAACTTTGCAGTAAAGCTCCCTGAGATCCTTGAGTGAAGGTTGTTATATAAGTACAACTTATTATTTATGCACTGTACTTACACCATTGGAACTGCACCCCCTTGTGATTTGGGGACTTTATTGTGAGGGCCAATACTGCTTTGACAGACTTTGGAACACCACAGGAACTTGCTGCCAAGAAAGGTCTTCCACAAGAGATAAGCAGCTGATGTATTATAACTTTAGTTACTTTCCCTCCCAGTGCCAATGTGCCCTGATGCCTGAAGCTGCTGGATGAAGGCAATATGCACATAGAGTGAATTGTGCCAGTGCTACCTTTGCTAGGACAATGCAGGACATGTGTACACTGATTGTTAGGGACTGCCCCTCTCAAGCCTACCCCCCAACCTTTTACATTGAAAATCTCTACACTCAGGCCTTGGCTGTCAGGTATCCAGAGCTCTGCTGAACTTCCAGGTATGAGGCTAACCTCACCCTTCCTTGCAGTTTGTTTAGGAGTTAACTCAGGTGTGCAGGCCTTGAACACAGAAAGTCCACCAGCCACAATTGCACAGATCCCTGCTCCTGCTATCCAACTCTTCTGCATTATGCTTCCTCACTCTCTCCTGGCTATGGGCACATTTGTATGTCACTTAAGCCCACAGCTCCAGTGGCCTGTCTTTTCTGCAAAGAAGAGGTAAAAGGAGACTTTCTTCCATGCCTTTCCGGACTGTCCCTGGCTGCAGCTGCTCTTTGCTGTCCTCAGTGCCCTCTTGGGCATGCTGGATTTGGACTTATCTGAGACTCTATGCATCTTCTCTATCCCATACCATGCAGATGAGGGGAGCGTGATCTGCCTGACCACTTTCCAACTGGGGCAGGCCCAGGTGCTGACTCTGAAAAGCCACAGAAACTAGCACACAGAGGCCAGCTCTGATAATGCCCTCCAACTCTTCTGCTGCTTGGTCCAGGTGCATGGCACATTTGATTTTGGACACAGCACTTTGTAACAAAATGCGTATCAGTTTGTGTCACACAGGGCCATGAAGATGGCACTCTGTAAACTGGAAGATGGGCAGCTAGTCCTAAATGTCTATCTCAATGAAGGGTATGGTGGGGCAGGAGGGGATATGGAGTGGTTGTTACTGACAAGTGTTGCATGCTCAGCTCCTGGTGAGCATTTTTACCTTTTGTTTTTAATATTTTTATCATAAAGGTTTAGAAAATCAGAAAGAAGTCTCTCTCTCTCTCTCTCTCACACACACACTCTCTCCCTCTACCTCTCACCCATAACCAGTCAGGTAATCTACAGACTGATTTATAGGATTTAATAGCAATAATAACAAGAAGCACAGTGTGGAGAACTTGAAGGCTGGTTGCACAGTGTGATATAGGCAGATTATGTGGCCCAGGTTGTCTGACAACTACTCTGGGATCAGCCCTATTCATCAGTGTAGACATAGCCATAGTGATTTTGTCTATACCTGTGTGCTGCTTTGTTGACACCAAGAGGCTGGAAATAACAAGATTTGGCCATTTGTGTAAAGAATCTTTAGCAATATTACAGAAACCCACAAGCAAAACTTTCCCACATAGCAATTTGTAGGTAAGAAAAAGAGTAAGAAATGTCCCTTTCAAAAATCAATTCCCTGTGAATGCATTTCCTCCATATGAAAAAAAGTTCCTTCATTTTTGTTGAACAGGTTTTATACAGTTCGCTACAGAGAAAAGGATAAAAACAAGAAGTGGGCTTTCCAGCTTTGCCCAGCTACTGAGACAGTGGTGGAAAATCTGAAGCCCAACACACTATATGAATTTGGAGTTAAAGACAACACAGAAGATGGGATTTGGAGCAAGAGTTTCAATCACAAGACTGTTCTATCTAGTAAGTACTTGACAACATTTCAACTTACCAAAATTATACAATTTGTCAGCAGTCTTGTAGTTCATACTTTATAAGGAAGTCACTATCGACCAGCTTGTCAGTTTATTGGGTAGTCAGTAGGGCTGTGCAAAATGTCACCAGATGTTTTGTTTCAACACTGTTTTGACCCATTTCAAGCTCATGAGGAGGCTGAAGTAGAGGGTGCGGAGGCAAGCGGCTCAGCTGAGTCCGCCTCTCCTGTTGCTGTGCCTCTGACTGATGAGGAAGGGGAAATTGCAGCATCCACACATGCACCCGCACCCCAGAAATGAGTGGGTAGTGTGTTCTGGGATCATTTTGAGCTGGCAGTTGATTCCATATATACTATCTGCCTGCACCGCTGAGCCAAAACCAGCCAGGGCAAGGGAACAAAACACATGAGCACCACGGGGATGCTGGGGGAAAGTGGACAGAAATGGGGGCATGTTGCAAGGGCGAGTGAGATCAGCCAGAGTGTTGGGGAGATGCTTGCTCTGGATAGCCAGCCAGCTTCTCCTTAGTTGAGTGGCCAGGGTTCAGGTGGCTCATGGCACTCATGACCCCATCATACCAAGTGCCTGCACGCACCACCTTCAGGAGGATGGTGGTGCCTTCACCGTATAAGGCATGCAGGGAGTACTTGGGGGAGGAGCTGTGCAAGGCAGGTCCACAGGTGGCCTTACATTTCACCTCGGACATCTGGAGTAGCCATGGTGGAGATCGTGCCTACTTTTCTCTCTCAGGGTGGTGTGACTAATCAGGCCGTTGGTGGGCTTTCCTTCAAGCCAAGGTGATGGATGAGTCCCACACAGCAACCAAGATAATGGGGGCCATGACCCACTTGGTGCAGGTGTGGCTCATTGGGTAGAGTGAGTTCACCCGTGAGTTCATGGTCACTGACAATGGGGCCAATATGATCAAGGCAGTCTGTGATGCCAACTTCGTTGGCATCTGCTGTGTGGTACACAAGTTCTACCTCTGTCTAGGATGCCTTGGAGGGAGACAAGGCTGCTGGTGATGGCGCCAGCACCACCAGCAAGCTCATTTTGAAATGCAGGAAGGTGGCAGGCTACTTCCACCAGACCATTAAGGTGAGCAAGATGCTGTGGGACAAACAGGCAGAGCTGAACATCCTACAGCACAAAATCATGCAGGATGTGGAGATTCGGTGGAACTCCACATACCTGATGCTCAAGAGGCTGGTGGAGCAACAGAAGGCCATCCATGAGATGGCCTTGCTCAGGGAGATTGGGATCAGTGGCCCCCTTAACAGAGCTGAGTGGGATAGCATTCCCAGATCTTGGTGCTCCTCAGGCCCTTCCTCGAGGCCACTGAGACCCTCAATGCTGGCGATGCCCCCCTTAGCCAGGTGATCCCCATAGTGAGGGAACTTCAGAGCCAAATGGAGAGCTTACAGGGGATCAGTGTTCCTGGCTGGGGCAAGCCGCTGTCACCAGACATGCAGGCACTGGTGAGGTAGGTGAAGGAGGGCATCAGGAAATGACTTTATCCCTTCTGGTCCAGTATGGTCCATGTGCTGGCCGCCATGTGTGACCTGAGGGTGAAGGGCAGCATATGCAGAAGCCAAAGCCTGTATCAGTGGACAGAGGTGCTGGTGAAGAGAGTCAAGGAAGCAGAATGGTAGAGACAGGATGTGGAAGACAGGTATCCATTGTCCCATGCCAGCATACCATCCACCAGCCAGTCTCCTCCACCACCACAGGTGCTGCCAATGTGGACCAAGGGCATGGCTTCCATGGTGGGGTCCAGAGGCACCAGGCTCTACCATCAGGCAGGTAGCACTCAGGCCTTGGTGGCTGCCTGTCTCACTGAGGACGTGAAGCCGCTGCTGTGGGACCCCTTGGCCTACTGGGCAAGCTACAGCCAGATGTGGCCGGATCTGGCCACAGTTGCCCGGGAACACCGTCCTGTCCACCGATCAGTGTTGCAAGTGAGAGGGTGTTCAGCATTGCTGGTGAAGTAGTGACACCCCACTGTACCTGCTTGGATCCTGGTTTGGTGGTGCAGCTGGTGTTCCTGAAAGTGAACCTCCCACTGCTGGGGTTTTCCAAGCTCCAGGGACAGATGGAGTGAATGCCACCCTCCTCACTCTGTCTGCGCCTATTTCCTTTTTTCATTTTTTTAAAACCATTTAATGCCCCACTCTCAGAGCTGGGGGGG
>NW_005842606.1:669300-674633 GCF_000455745.1 Alligator sinensis
CCACTCACTGCATCACCAGCCAGCAGAGGAAGAATATGTCCCTGCTGAGCTCCTGTGCCAGGACAAACTTGGAGGTATGGACTGGGGCCGAGGGGTAGGAGGAGCCCCCGGGTCTTGGGCATGACCACTAAAACTGCACTCTGCCAGGGTCGGGAGGCCTGGTTGGCCTGCCGGGAGCACAGCAGCCCCAGGAAATGCCAGGACCAAAGATCCACCTTGGTGAAAGGTGGGTAGGAGGTACCATAAGTTCCAGTCACCACACGCTTGGACACAGTTCTACCTGGGGAAAGCCCAAACCTGTCAAGTCTTTGACAGGCCTGAGGCTTGCTGGAGCAGTGGAGCTGTGAGGCTTCAGGTGAGCTAAGCTTAGGTGCCTGGGATGCCAGCTTCCATGTTGAAAAACCCTCTGTCAGGCTGAGGAAGCACCTGCAGTTGGTGTGTGTGCTCTTCCTGGATGGAAGGAATAGTAAAGAAGCCAGAGGCTGGCATGCAATGCAGGCAAGAAAGTCAGTCAGTGAAAATGGAAATGGATGCGTCAGGGGGTAAGGGACAGGCTGGGGGAAGGGGGATGTAGCAGGTAGAAGTGGAGAGGTACCTGGGGAGTCAGATGTCCAGCAGGTTGTAATGTGTCAGAATTCCAATGTCCATATTGAGTCCATGAGTTTCTGTACCTAGGAGGCTGATGAAATGCAGTTCATAGGCTTGTCTGTGAAAAGTGGTTTTCACTGACTATCTTTTTTGCCTGCATTGCATGCCAGCCTCTGGCTTCTTTACTATTCCTTTGTCTTCAATAGATTTTTTGATGTGCATTCATTCTGGTGTGCAGTTGTTGCTTTGTGTCTCCTACATATTTTCCATCAGGGCACTGATGGAGATCTGTACTGTATTGTGAAGATACCTCCATACTGGAGATATTGTTGGCAGGTTTGCATGTCTTGTCATGGCATGGCCTGGATCTGTTCATTGTGTTTTGGGCTGTAGGAAGTTGGCTTCTGGTGATGAGGTTAGCAAGGTTCAGTGCTTGTTTGAATTTACAAACCACTTTTCACAGATGAACCTATGAACTGCACTTCATCAACCTCCTAGGTAGTAGGTACAGAAACTCATGGACTCAATACAGTCATTGGAGTTCTGACACACTACAGCCTGCCAGGCATCTGACTCCCCAGGTACTACTCTGCTTTTACCTGTGGTGCTACATCCCTCTTCCCCCTCCCCCCCCCGTGAGTTTTGCTTTCAAGATTTGAGGTGCAGTTTCCCAGAAACCCCTGCACCAATCTCCTTGAAACTTGGCAGACTTCATACCCTCAGAAGGGGCTACCATCCTTGCTGTCTTCATCCAAATCTGCCAAAAAGTACAAAGTTGTAGGCAGTTTCATGCTTCCCCATTATAACCTATGGTCGAAATGTCTAAATAGCATTGAAATAGTGAAACAGTTTGAATGAAATGAAATGGAATAGTGCTTTTGAAACAAAACAAAACTTGAAACGAAACACTGTTCCGGTGTAACAGCGAAATGGAAGTCGAAATGAAACAGTGCTGTTTTGCACAGCCCTAGTAGTCAGTGGTATGTATAGATTTTAGTCCTCTGCGTGTAGCAAATTCTTTAGCAAAAGTAGGAACAATGTTTAAAAAGAGATCATCTGCACAACCAAAGTATTTTCTGTTTAAATTACACGTGATGGAAGGATGTGTGTTACAAGCTGGCAGAACTCTAAAAGTGTTGGAACTAGGCATGCTTCAAGTACTGTTGGTGTGCTTCTGCACTTTTGGCTAGTACAGACATCCTTCTTTGGCCATACTAGGGGTTTTGTTGTTTGTTTCAGTTAAAGCCTGAGCTGGTGGCAATATGCCATAGAATTTGGCACTGTTACTTCAATTACAGGACATCTCCAAAACTCAGGATGCTGTTCTGAGAGCAGGGGATTATTATAATCAGTTCCTCGTTGTCCGCTTTATTTAATACCATTTATTTATGGTGCCATTGAAACCTGAATTTCTTTGCAGCAACTACTGAAAAAATGTCACAAATATTAACTAATGTTCCTTCCTACCTGAGAATCCCCTGTTTGGTTGGAAACTTGTATCATGCTTATTTTACAGTGAACACTTGACACACAGTAATGATTCTCTGTCCTGGGCAGGATTGGAACAAGTGACCTAAGAAAGACAGTCTTTGTCCCTTCTTCCATTTAATTGAACTGTTCAGGTTCCCTTAACAAAGCACAAGCAAGAGAGCGTGATGGTCTTGTGAGCTGTGAAATGTTGTCTCCACTTGCGTCAATCGCACCTAATGTATAATTTGCAAGGCTAATTTAGGAGATTCTGTGGTGCAATAGCTCTGATTTTATACTCTTTGGGCCAAGTACTAAGAAGAGGAAGGCTTGTACAAAATGTATTTGACTAGAAAACACAGGTTGGCTTTGTGGACATTCAGGGCTCAGACAGAAGCGATAATTTTCGCCCTATCTGGCCACAGAAAGAAGTTTGTAGCTGTGACCAAACACAAATACACAGTTGCAGACAGCTTCAAAAATGCCTGGTCAGGTGAAACTCTCACCCCCCATTGCATAAGGTATCAGATAAAGACATTTCAAAATGTAGCGTCTTTTGTACTTTGTGTCTGCAGAGTCACAGTCCCTTTTTATTTGCTTTCCACAAACATTTCTTCAAGTGAATTTTGATCAAAAGCATGTCATGAACTCTCATGCAAATATGGACTCTGTATTCCCAGTCTGACTGGAAACAGGAAAAATAAGAAATCTCTGAAGGGGTTTTTTCACTTGAGATTTCCAGCCCAATTTTGGATAAGACTCAGCTAAACATGGGCCCTCAGCTCTGAGCAGCAGCAAGGCTCAAGCTTAGCATAGCTCATGAAAAATAAGGGGGACTGTTGGACACCATCACATATTCTGGAAGAGGATTGTACTGATTCTCAATGTAAATTAGAGCAGCCCCAGGGACTCCTCTAATCTATGGTCATTGCCAAAGCCTGCTACAAGCACCACAGCAGTCCAGTGTAGCAACATATTGGCACTATGGGTGTGAGGGGGCAGTAATCAGAAGGTCTCTCTCCCGTGCCTGTATCGGCTATTACACGGGAATTCTGAAGTGGCTGGGTTTACTGGATCCTCATCTAATGAATGAAGAAAGGGATTATTAGCCAAATGATCAAATCTCTTGAACCCAGTAAGGGTTGATAGTGATCAGTCAGGGTCATCAAATAAACACTGTAGTTATATTGTCCAAGCTGAAATATTGACATTCTCCCACCAATAATATTTACATTACTGTATTATGTATAACATATTTCTGAATGATGTTTGGGGTAGCTTGTTGATAGCCACCATGCATTTCTGGTGTAGAGGGGGAGGTGGCAGGGACAAATTTTGTGATGGAGGAAAAGAAATTGTTTTCTTCTTAGAGTAAGCATATGCCTTAGATTAGAGGAAGAAATCCCAGCATATGAATTCATAGCAGCAAAATGGGGAGGAGTTGTCATTGCCATTCCTGTCTGCGCTCTAGAACCCTTAAACAGGGCAAAACTGGAGTAATTTAAAACATTTTCAGTTATGTTCTGAGGTCACAATCAAAAAACCAAAACTTTACATATAACTCTTTGGAGAGGGAGGAATGAATTAACCAACCAAATCCAGTTTTCATTTTGCAGTTCTGCAAGCAGGTGGAAAAGAATGGCAAGTGAACAACATTTCTTTAAGTACAAATTATTTTTAAAAGATTCCAGCAGATTATTTTCATTAGTGTCATAAAATAATTCTGTTTGATATCACCCTCCAGAAGTTTAAGTGGGTATCGGTCCAAACATAAGTTGAATGGACATTTAGGAAGTGTGAAGTGATGTTTTTGGAAGAAGAGAATTCTAATAAAAATGCAGTGCTTTGAACATTATTGACAGGGTAGCATATTAGAAAAGACTGAGTAAAATGCAATCCAATGAAGAAACTGGGCACAAAAAGAAAAAAAATAAATTACATTAAAATGCCACCCTTTCCATTCACCCCCGGTCAGATTCCCTGTATGTTTAAATAAAAAAATCTACATGGTGTATTTCATCTGAATGGCAAAAACTGAAGGAACTATTTTGGGTCTAGCTTCCTACAGAAAATATCTGGAATTTATGAAATCCCATGTTGAAGGTACTGTAGAGAAAGAAAAGAAAAAAGAAATGCAATATAAAGTGTCCAACTGAAGTACACTGTCTGCGGAAACATTTGGCTCATAGTTTGGATTGGCCTGGGAGTTTCCATAATTAAAATGATGTGCTTGTTGCTTGGGGATCACAGATTAGATTAAATATATATACAAACTCAGATTAAATTTATACAGTTCCACATAATTCATGTACACATTTTGATTTTTGGGGCTCTAATGGAAAGTTGTTCCTAAGGCCTTTTGTGAGTAGCTACATTTTTTGTGTGTGTGTTTGTATTACTTAAAAGACCCATTGTTTTATATGGCGTACAGAGTGAGAGACCATCCATTTATTGAAAAATTATTACTTCAAACTGCCAATGCTATCAGAGAATGGGAGGAAAAACAGCATCGAACATAGGAAGCGCCTTGCTCAAGGCGACACATGTCAGGAGCAGAACTAGAATTAGAATCCAGGGCATCTGATCCTCTGGCCCTATCCTCTATACAATGCCACCTGGAAACATGAAGTGCTTAATTTCAGTGAAAGGTGTAAGTGTTTGGCAGGAGTCAGAAGGCCCACAGCATCTTTCATAATCAGGCCATTATTTTGTTCCGAGTTGGTGGGGGACCTATGGCTGGTGGTCCGTCATGCATACATTTCAAATAACTAGTTATACTCTAGAAATCATGTTACTCGTTGGTACACACAGCCAGGAGCAGTCCCAGAGGGGGTGTAGGCATTGTTGCACCCCGCTTCAGACTGGACTGTGCCATGGGAACCTCTGGGAACTTTTTTCAAGTCCCCAAGGCAGGTGAGAATCCCTCCTCTCTTCTCCATGCTCAGAGACATGTTCTCCCTCTCTCTCCCCCCCCCCCCCCCCCCACCCCAATGTCCCGTGTCTTTTCCTCCCTTGTTCTGGCTGCCACTGCTGCTTTTTCCTCTGTCCCTGAAGTGGAGGAAGCTTCAGATCTGCTCCTGTCCACCCCAGCCAGGCTGCGCAGACCTGGGCTCAGTGAGGACAGCAGCAGTGGTGATGGGTGAGGAGGTGGGATCCTACCTCTCATCCATGGTTGCTGCCACTGTAGCTGTCCCAGATGAGCCCAGCCTCTGCATGGTCTGGCTAAAGGGCAGGAGTGGCTGGGGGACTTCCCCCCTCCCCCCACCGTAGGGGAAGCA
>NW_005842606.1:674664-772783 GCF_000455745.1 Alligator sinensis
GGGGAAGATGGGAGGTGGGGGAGTCTCAGAGCAGAGAGGGGAAGACGGGGTAATTCTTAGCCGATTTGGGACCTTTAAAAAGTCCCTGAAGGCTCCCACAATGTGGTCTACCCAGACCCGTTGGGTACGGGGTGGAAGGTCGGTAAAGGCTGGGCGTTGAGGTGCAGTCACTCCAGCAGCAGCATGCATTGCTGTTCCTACAACCCCTTTGCCAAATCCTAGATCTGCCTCTTCATGTAACTGTCTATATAAACTGCTATGAAGTCTCTCAGGATGCATGTATACACAGAAAAATATTGCAGTAAACCTCAGTGAAAAAAGCAAGCACTACATGTGTTGCTGCAAGCATTCTTTCCTCGCTGAAGAATGTAAGTGAAGTTGTTATTACCTGTTTCAGTCTCTGTTGAAGTCACCTGTGAAACTTCCATTGACATTCACTGCTGCAGGATCCAACCCTTAGTCCATAATGGGCCTGTTCCTCACAATGATTTTGAGTTATAGCTGCTCAGCTTCACTCAAGAACTGGTCCAATTTATATTTATTCTTATAAACAAAATATTTTTCTATTGTTCATTTTTGGAGAGGCCCAGTCCTCAATACATATATTGCTATTATTTGTACCTTGATGCCCACACGAGAGCCCATCTGCTTTAAGAGAGACTATACACAGGAGTAAAGACATGTGCACTAGTTTGATTAGAGAATCAGACCCTTAGGCTATGTGCAGACATTCAAAAAGCCCAAGGGGGAATTGATCTAAGTTGCCTGTTTTTCTTTAAGTGGCATAGATTACATCGTAGAAAACAGACCACACATTCGCCCTTTGGTGGAGGGTATAGACCAGTTTCCAATCATGTATACCAGTAAAAGTGTAGTGTCTGTACCTGGCCTTAGAAAGAGTCTAATAAAATGGACTATTCCTCCTCTATTTACAGCACCATTGCTGTGTAAACCTTAAACCAATAAATAATAGTCTCTAAAACTCATTCATCCCATGAACTAAAACCCCAAGAACCCGCTTTGTTTTCTCCATTAACACTAGGGGGACAAGAGTTGTTCTAAATGAATGTTAAGCACTACTGAAGGGTTGTTGGTTGTAGCTATGTTGGTCTAAGGAGATAGGCGAGCAAGGTTCCTTGGGTAGATGTGATATCTTTTATTACACCAACTAAATAGACAGGAAAAAGTTCTTTGCAAGCTTTCAGGCACAAACAACCTTCCTCAAGCATAGGGAGACTGTGCACTATTTTGAAGCACTATTGAAGACATGGAAATACAGCCTCTAGTAGGTTGGAACAAAGAATAATCTGTAAACAATTGTTACCTTCACAACCTCCAAAAAATCATTCTGAAAGAAGCTTAAGTTGTTGGTTTCCTATAAATTACTGTTTTGCTTTGTTCTGACCAATGCCAGTAGTAATTGAGTGTGTTTATTTCTTTTTCTTGTTAAATCAGGTAAATCAATAAGTGGACAACTCCAGAATACCTACAAGGTGGTACCTAATGGCCAAACTCAGGTATGTTAGAAGAATGTATTATTCTCAGTGTTAGCCCAGTATTTTGCACTGTCAATTTTACTTCTCTAAAGGCTGAGTGGCAGCAGATTTTATAATCCAGGAAAATCACGGAAGCATGGAAATTCAAATCCAAGATTCAAACACTGTCTTGAAATATACATTTCTTTGCGTACATTGCTATAATAATTGAGAGCATGGTAAAGGCAAACAGCAGAAATATCCAGATATTTCAGCTGTACCCTGGTTTAAAAGGGTGAGTACTGATAGAGTCAGAAAAGGTTGTAGACATTAGGAATTGCTTCCTTTTCTTGGTCCAGTGGAGCCTAGGCTGGCTGACCTGCAAAGCCAATCTGTTTTTGTGGAATTTTATGTGATGGAGTCTGTGATTGACACCTGCATGAAGTTACTTGTGTGTATTTGCATCACTGTAAAAAAGTGGAAGAGACTCATAGCTCATATTGAGTGAGGTAGGTGATCCATAAGCTCTTTGTAGATAATGATATGAAGGCCTTTACATTGTTTGATTAGTGCATTTGTGAAAGTCTTGACAAATTTTAAAAAATTACATTTAGTCATTTTTCCCCATGTATTTTTCATCTGGCCTTCAAGAAAACAGTCGGTGAATGTGGATGCTGTGTTTATAGATATATGTATTTAGACATATTTTTAAAAACATTAAATGGCCAAGACACAAACGTCTGAAAGGAAGCATGTTCTGAGTTTAACTTGCTGTACCACTCTTAGTACAGGGTAACCTAGACATTCTGCCTCGAGCCAGTCAATAGTTTGTCCTCTGTATGACTCTACTGATTTTCCCCTTGTATTCAAGCTACTTCTAATAGTGATTTTCATTCAAACACTTTCATATTTTCAATGGTCATTCTTTTATTGATAATACAAAAATCCTATCAATGAGACCTTAATAAGCTGTGGAACAGTCTCCCAAGAAAATCGGGGGAAGCCAGCATTACTTTGCTGGCTGGAAAGGGCATTTGAGTGATTATTATAGACAACAATCCATAGGACTGTGCCTAACAGATCTCTTCCCTGTCTGTAATTTCTGATTTTATCAGATGATGTCTCCGCAATGGAAAGGGGCCCTAAATGTTTTTTGTGTATGCAGCCTCAGATGCTGTTTTCTCTTTCTCTGGTATGAAGTCCTACAGTGGTGGCTAAAAGGTTGATTCACACTTAGATTTTGTTTACTGATGTGTGACTTGCAAATCCTTCAGGAATCCTTAGTCAGTTATTCCTTTTCCTTGTTGGAGAAAGCTAATCTATTTATTTAGGTGAACAGGCAGTTTAACCATAGCAACTAGCATGCTGCATAAGATCAGAGCAATAACAATAATGTCTAATTTGCTAGCAGCATGGGGATGGTTGGTAATCACTGGAGAATAAATCTTAGGACAATAATCTAAAGCAAGTTGAATTCAGGAATTCAGCCATCCATACTAGAGGTGAGATTACCTCTACATTCCCTGACTGAGCCTAGCTGTTCTTCAAGATTTATGCCTGCTCTGAAATCACACATCACCAGCCTGAGGCTCAGTAAGAGTCATCCAGGAATCAGCAGTGTGAAGTTATAAACTCTCTGATTCCTCCCTCCTCTCCTGCTCAGGCTAAACTCTGGCTATGCCCTGTGCCAGCTCTGTGACACCTAGGTTAAGTACAGACGGTCAAAAAGGTTGAATCAATTCAGTCCATCCATCCAGGTTTATCTCTACTGGTTTGGGCCATTTTGAAAACAATGCATGTGCACTAAACTTCTGTTGTGTTACAGATTTGAACTGGTTTCCAATCACTTATACTGGTCTATATGTAACTTCTGTCTCTAGCCCTGGAGATTCCTTTTAGGCCAGGGCAGGTCTGAGAGGACTTTTAAACATGGCTTTCCAGATGTTTGTGCAGCCTGAGCATAGGGGAAGACTTAGATAGGCATAGGCATAGGGGTTGGCTTAGATAATGGCCACACTGTTCTTATGCTGTGGGCATATTTATGACGAAAATATTCCAGGGGAGGTTGCTGCTGACACACACTCCATCAATCCCATTGCTTCAGTGCAGAAAATGTAAAAGCAAGGATGGAGACTAGCTGTCAGTTGCCTCACTCCTCTTTTGACTTTGTTACTTCAGCTTGCACAGGTGAGGAACCGTTGTAGTAGTCATTAGGTGGAGTTCTTTTTAATGATACAGCCACATAATCAGTGTGAGGCCAGAATGACAGCAAGTTAGGCAAACCATTGTTTGTTTCATTTTGCTCTACACATGCAGCAGGCTGGTTTCAGAATGTATCTAATTCTAGTCTTACAAGGAAGGCTCTCAAAATTTGTCCTGGTGTGCCTCACATACAGGGACATTATCCTTCTATCCATTGTTGCTGCCTTGTCAACACCCTTCTGACAAAATAGGTTTTGTCTTCTTTGGCAGGATCATCCAGTAAATTGTGGGGCTAGGGCGAGCAGCATGACAAAGCAGTAAACAAATGATAGCTCTGGGGACAGCCATTCTTTTTTCCCTTTGTAAACAAAGGGCAGGGGGTGGATGGGGAAAACAATGTAGGAAATAACTTTCTCTTCTGTCTGACTAAAATCCAACAGTTTTATTATGTCAAGATGCAAGGTGGAATCCGTCTTGACTCTCTAGCCAAAAAGGCTGGACTTATAGCTTATATGAATATGAACAACATGGCTACTCTTTTAAAACTTCTCTGGAGAGACTGAATCCAGCACTGCCGTAAGAAGAGTAAAGATGCCCTGCTGTCCCACAGTTTTAGATTATGATATTAATTATATGTGGCTTTAGGAGTCAGGGAGGTATTCAAGAAGGAAACAGCACCTGCTAGAAGCTGTGTATGAATCTTTTTATTCCTTTGAAAAAAAACAGAAAAGCAGCTTGTATAGTCCATTTGTATAATGCAAGATATAGTGTATAGGTTTATGAACAAAAGCCAGAAGACCCGGCTTTTGAAACTGTCTGTATTGTTGATTCTTTGTATAAGCTTGGACATGCCTACACATTCATTAATGCACCTTAGATATTGCACAGTTAGTTTAGTACTTCCTTAATAAATTACTAGCTAAATGTGCAGTACCTAAAGTTACTGTGTAGTGGCTCTGGCACATGGTTATTTAGTGATGCTTACTACACATTAGCCTAATAACACTGCACAGTAGGCTATTAGCATGGTTTTTGCCATGACACACTACTGCACAGTGTTATTAGGCTAATGTGCATTAAGTGTCTTGTGTAGATGCACCCCTTAAGCACATCTCTTCTGTTCATTCTTTATCTGTCTCATTCTTTTAAATGTGCCAGTCACTCAGGTGTCTAAGGTGCCTAACCGCTTTGTGCTTTATCTGTCTAGAAAATGAGGATACTACATCTCTTAGTGACAGAAATTGTAAGCATCACTTAATGGCTTGATGATGTTAAGCTTTAGATAAATATTAGGTTTTATTTTGGCACATACTAGGGTGAAAGGCTGTGTCACAAATAGAAAAGCACATCAGTTGCCTATACATGTGCTGGTTCATGTTCTAATTAGAGTGTGTTGGAGCACATTAATGTTCTAATTAGAATGTGTTGGGGCACTTGATTAATCAAGTCTGCTCCATGTTCTAATTAGAACACTCCAGCATGGCCTCACCTCGCGTGTATAATCTCCCATGTGTTTTGAAATGCCCGTGGGGGTACTTTATCTAAACCTCGTCAAATGAGGTTTAGGTAAAGCGTCCTACGGCCAGTTTTAAATGTGGAGGGCCTTAATACATATGACAATGAGGCACTTAATTAGAACGGCACCTTTCTATACTAAGATACCCTCTGTTAGACTCAAGGCACCCTTCGCAAAATACAAGGATCCCTTTCGAAAATCCCAGCTCTTAGCTTTCATTCATTTCTTGACTGTGGAAAACCACTGCATTAACAGGTGCGTGACAAACAGGTCCAGGGGAGTGATACTTCCCCTCTATGCAGCATTGGTCTGGCTGCAGTTAGAA
This sequence comes from Alligator sinensis, assembly GCF_000455745.1. NCBI lineage: Eukaryota > Metazoa > Chordata > Crocodylia > Alligatoridae > Alligator > Alligator sinensis. The sequence continues at coordinate 680,183 of NW_005842606.1, forward strand.
TACTGCATTCAGTTTTGGGCACCACACTTCAAGACGGATGTGGATAACTTTGAGAGGGTTCAATGGAGGGCCACTTATATGGTTAGGGGCCTACAGGCAAAGTCCTATGAGGAGAGATTGAGGGCCCTGAATCTCTACAGCCTCCATAAGTGAAGGTTGATAAGTGATCTTGTAGCCACCTACAAATGCATCAAGGTAGGGCAGCAAAGAATAGGAGATGCTCTGTTTACCAGGGCATGACTTGGAGTAACTAGGAACAATGGCCACAAACTGACAGAGAGCAGATTTAAGTTGGACATCAGGAAGAACTTCTTTATGGTAAGGGTTGCCAGAATCTGGAATGGGCTTCCAAGGGAGGTGGTACTCTCCCCTACCTTGGGGTCTTTAAGAGGAGGCTAGACATGGATCTGGCTGGAGTCATCTGACCCCAGTGCTCTTTTCTGCCTAGGGCAGGGGGGTCAGACTCGGTGGTCTGCTAAGGTCCCTTCTGACCCAAACATATATGAATAGAGCAATTCTTCTGTTGCAAATGTAACTCTTCTGCCAGGTATCAGATGGCAGTAACAAAGGCCAAATTCACTTAAGGGATTTTACACAAATTGATTATCTTAGTTGTTACTAGGTGATTGTTACTACTATCTTAGTTGTAACTAGGCTATTTGGTGGTCTGTGGAACATTTACATGGTAATCTCAGTCTACCTTCCTATATATAAATATCCTCCTCATAGAAAATGCCATTAAATTTGACATACGGTTGCACCCTTTTTCATTTTTTCTTAAATGTATTACTTCTCATTTTGAAATTACACTATTTCAGTGATCTCTGGGTACAAACTTCAAGTTCTATGAATACCAGTTGCTAATGTCATCAAAAGGCAAATACCTTCCAGTACATGACTTCATGTGTGTCTTTTCAGTGCCTAGTTCTATGAGTCCCCATTTTGACTTTACATGAATCTAGACAATCCGTGAACAAACTTTGTTAAAACTCAGCCAGTTTTGGCACATTTTTTGTTCCTTTTAATAGGTCCTGGACACATAGTCATGATCATTCTAGTACAAACCTGAGTGGTTTTATCCAAAAATAAATAAGAAATCAAGTCCATTTTGTAGTATCCAAAATTAAAATGGCTAAACTGTCTATTGCAGAGAACTTTTTGTAAGAGAGCTTTAGAAAAGTTTGCTCCAGAGCAGCCCAGGACTCCTCAGTATTTTAAACATTCTATGTTGCAGCTGGTAGGCTAGAGAATGTGCTAGCTAATAGGCGTGTGTGAAACGGGCCCTATTCGATTTGGATTCAGTCCAAATCAGGGACAGTGATTCAATTAATTGATTTGGATCGCTGTCCCCGATTTTGCCGAATCCGAATCTGAAGATCTGATGCTGATTTGGAGAATCAGTAATTCAGACATAGACACAACTTTAAATATTTTTTCTGCATACCACCAGGTACCAGGCGTGGCTCATGAATGCTGCAATGCTGGGGTGGATGGAGCATCCCACAGCAGCATGGGGGGGCCCCCCGCATGCTTGGTGGCAAACCCAGAAGTGGCCCAGAAGTACTTCCAGCCCCCTTCCAAGTCTACCGGGGAGCATGCTGGGGGGCCCCCCTGTGTCCCCCTGTCTCAGTGATCAACTATGGGGGTACCCTGGGTGCCCCCCCAGACCTAGGAAGCACCAGTCCCCAAGCTGGGGAGGTGTGGGGGGGCCCCCAGCATGCTCCCCCGTGGACCCAGATGTGGACCAGAAGTGCTCCTGGTCTAGTTCCAGGTTTGCAGCCAAGTGTACTGCCCCCCCCCACAGACACACTCTCCTGTGGGACGCTCCATCCGCCCCAGCATCACAGCTTTCACAAGCCACCTGGAACCTTGTGGTATGTAGAAAAAACATTTAAAGCTGTGTCTATGTCCAAATCTCCGAATCTCTCTGAATCGATTTGGAGGGTTCCGATTCAATTCAGAGAGATTAAAGGGTCTCCTGATTCGACTCAGATTCAGAGATTCGGCCACTGAATCGAGCCAAATCTCCGCCGAATTGAATCAGCAACTGAACTAGCTAGCACAGATGCATTAGACTCCACCCCATTTTCAAGTCTTGTGAACATGAGGTAATCTGTGAGGATTATGTGTAAAAAGGAGATGTTTAGAAAGGCTGGTAGAAAGAATTGTAAGAACAGATGTTCACTTGAGTGGAACCACAGTGGCCTCCTGGACAATCAGGAATAGAAAGACAACACTAGTTGTCACAGCTGGTAGTTAAGATTCCAAGAACTGAACCAGATAGAAGATTGCCCTGAGTCTGTGATTCACATTGGAAAGAACCATATTTATGTACAGCTCCAATAAAAGGCTTTCTCATGGTCCCAGTCCATGTCTCTAAATACTTTCCCCTCTCTGGAAGCAAGTTTTATCAAGTTTCAGCCTAAGATAGTTTATGTCTATCCACTTCCCAAACTGTTAGGCACTTTAAACACAGAACTATAAGGTACCTAAATTTGAGAAGAAAGAGAGAGAGATCTGATGGAGTACACCAGTGATGTGATGAAGCAGGTCAAGATATCTTATTTCTTCCTCAGCAAACATACAGACAGACTGAACTGTAATGGTGACAAGATATAAAGCTGAAGAGCCTCTTATCTTAAAGCTATCTAGTGCTCCACTCTAATGGTAACAGCTTTTTTTATCTTGATCTGAAGATTCTTTGGCATATGGCATGAAAGTGCCCTTATAATGCATATCACTCCATGTTTGGAGCTTTAAGGAGTAATGTGATTCCATGCAGCTCAATTTTCTTCAGTTAAGTTGATTAACTATTTTACCATTTACTGTTTAACACATCACCTAGAACTGTGGTATCTAGTACAATTTTAGTCATCACTTTCCTTGGATGAAAGTTTCTTTATATGTCTCTTAATCTCTGATCCAGAACTCCGTGGTACTATAAATGTTCTATATTGCAGCAGGTAGAATGTAATAACTAGCTGTGCTCCTTTTCTGATCTGTTCAGCACCATGCCTAAAGACATATTCTCTGGATTAAATGCACTGAACTGCCCAGTCCAAATGAGTTGATATAGAGAGGAAAATCTGAAGTCAGTTATCACAGTAAAAGTTAATGTTACTTAAATTAATGAGGTTACTTATCAGTTATGGCCTATTATCTGTTTTGCCTTCTTGCATATTATGCACAATAAGAGTAATTCTTTGCATTGCCCTGAAACATTGGGAACATTAGCTGTAAAAAATTGATATGTGGTTGAATAAATAATTAGTCCCTTTCTTTTAAAGGTTTTGGAAATGTTTTAGGCAGAGTTTGTTTAAGGAACTTTCCAGCCCACCAATCCTCTTAATTCAGAAGACCTTAATATGGGGGAGGTATAAATCACAATTTTGCTTGTACTAGCAAAACCCCTGCACCAAAAGCAACACTCAGTACACCCAGCATGCTCAGCAGTTCTGGTAGTGTCTCCTTTCCAAACAGCTCTGCCTGCTTTGGGGGAATTTTCTGTCCCTGCGGTAGGTAAAGTCGCAGCCATTCTGTCTTCACTTCAGCCCTGTCTGCAAGTAGACTTATCCAAAGTCTGGCATCTCCATCAACATAAACAGCCATAAGTGTTAGAGGAGTTATGGCTGCTGCTTAAACAAAATTATCTTGGAACACAGTCTTTGGGTCACAAGTAAATAACTGGATTGTGGGTTCCTTTGGTTAATACATACTTACAACCTTTTGCAGAAGGCACAGAGATGTTTATTATTACTACTGTCATAGGATCATAAGATCATAGGAAAGTGGGACTAGAAGGGACCTCTTAAGGTCATGTAGTCCAGCCCCCTGCTTAAGGCAGAATCATCCCTGACTAAAGCATCCCAACAAAGTATCTATCCCACCTACTCTTGAAAATGTCCAGGAATAGAGATTCCACAGGTTCTCTAGGTAGCCTGTTCCAACGCTTGACCACCCTTGTCATCAAAAAGTTCCTCCTAATCTCCAACCTAGATTAGGCTGACAATGTCTTGATAATCTTCAGTCAGGAAGATATTTATCTGTTGTTTTTTTTAATTTGGGGTTTCGTTTTTCTTTGCTTATAAAGGAGAAGGGCACACTATATAGGTCAGATCCTACTCCACCTAAATTGACTTGGTGCTTCTGTTCAACTCTACTTGAGTCCCTAAAAAACAATTAATGCAATCCTCATTGCTACCTTTTATGACTTGGTCTTAAGGTGAAGATGATGGTGTGTTGCAAAAATAGGCATTTTTTAGGGATATAAGCAGGGTGAAATAGGATCACACTTAGTCCGCGAACGGGCATTCATTTCGTTTCCAGCAGAAATCTTTCCAGAAGAGGGAGTGTACAGGTGTTCAGCCTGAAACTGTGGCATCCCCCCTATTCTCTTCACCTTCACCCACCTGGGATGATCCCAGTTTTGGGAATGCATGGGGAATAGTGGTTACTGCAGTCCTTCTGGTCCCCAGGGGAAATAGAGCAAGTAGTAAAGGAAGACTCTCTGCGCCTTTCCCAGACTGGAGCAAATCCCCCAGCTCCTTCCCCAAGCCACACAGTACTCAGTTTGGGAACGAGTTAGGGAGCAGAAGTAGCTGCGCTCCTCCAAAACAGGCACTGCCTAAGGAGTGGGCAGGGAGCAAGATGCAGTCACTCCACCGCTCAGCTCCCAGTGATTGGGAACTGAGCAGAGAGTGTGGCAACTCCCCACCCTGTTCCTCTGACCAGGGACCCCAAGAGAAATTTAATGAGTATTTCTACACCCCTAGTTTTTACTAGAAGAGCAATGATTCTCCTGGTAGAAACATAATACCTGCACATGACCTTAGATTATAGAGCAACATAAAAATTGCATTGTTATCAAAGGAAATTAATATAAGCTGTCACAGTGCAACGATTAAATCTGCTTGAGTCTATAGCAATCCAAGTTTAGCAGAACCGCTATAACTTATTCCTGCTTCATCCAGGGGTAAACTTAATGCAATTTGGCTCACTTGTATCGCTGCAGGCTTATGGAGACACAACACTTAAAGCATAACAGCTGCTGCATGCTCCCATTCCCCTTTTAAATCAGCTATGAATCTACATTCGTACATAACTTATGGCACTTAGTAGGTGAAATAGGATCTAACGCAGTACTTAAAACCTCCAGATAAAATTATGCAATCCACTTAAAGCAGATTTGTTGCTCCCACAGTGCAATACAGCTTTTTTTAGTAACATTTCTACGGTTTCAATTTGATAACGTTGGTTGATCCAAAATGTGGAGACCATAAATATGATCCATAATGAGATCTCAAATGATGATACAAGAATTTGTCCCAGATTAAACTATACTTTTTTTTTTAAGTGTCTGAAAAACCTTATAATTTTTTTTGCCTAAAATGGATTTTCACAAAATAAATTAGATCAGTGATATTGTGAAGTATAAAATAAAGTATTAACTCATCAACTCATGATGACCTTATACACTATATGTTTAGCCAAGAAAGGTTTTTGTTTGTTGAGTTCTATTCCTCCTTTAAACTCAACTTGACTGAAAAAAGGATTACATTTTATAGCTTCAGCTAGTATTCCTAATTCTGGCAGTACTTTCAGCCTGGTCCTTTTCCAGTCATTGTACTATAGTACTTTTGAAAAATTGGCTCTTATAGCTGCATAAGCAAAAGGGTAGTCAAAGCTCACTTATATCACAAGATCTGTTTTTTCCCTCTTCCTTCTGAGAAATGTTGGGGCCACTCATGTGCTCAAGATTATTGAGCTTAAGACTGGAAAAAATTCACAGGCCCTTCCTACACCTTATGTTGTGAGTTGCATAAATGTTGGTCGGTGTTACTGCTCACTTGGACTTTGGAGCAGTCATACCATTAGTCTAAAAACCACCTGACTGTCCCCCACCTGCACAGCTGTGACTTGCCAGTAGAGGCCTGGTGAGCAGGGGCAGGACTAGGAGCTGGAGCTGTGAGTTGGTACTAGAGGGCTGGTGATCTAGGGTAGGCTTCTATCCCTGCTGTACCAGTGAGGGTGAGAGAGATCCTAGGATACTGGAGGACTTCAACGTGGGCAACACACCTTAGTGGAAAAGGAGCTGGGTAGTGCGGATCAGAAATAATTCTGTCCTGGAGTGGCATAACTTTGGACCTCATAACAAATGCTTAAAACCACTTGAAGGTGTTAATGTGTGGATAATTCAGGGGTTAAGAGCTCCAGGAGCTGCCCAAAAAGTACTGTGTAACACACTTAGAAACTACTCTACATCAAAAGGCAGTGTTAGAGAAGTACAGATATTTGCAATCTGAATATCAAAAGCAATACACATGAAGTCCTCTTTATTTGAGCCCTTTGTGACTGGCTTATCATCCTGAGAAATCAGTTGTCCAACTTAATCTGGTTTGAATTTAGAGCTTGTAGCAAACTGAGTTGAATTTTATATGATTTGGAAGTTTTGTGTCTTACTTTACACAGTTGCATCACCAGGGCTTCTTGAGTACTCTACAGGGTATATTCAAAAGTTCCTTAAAGATAAGAGAGCTGAAGGGATTCCTGAGCAGTCAGACACTGTGGTTATACTGAGCAAAACAAGTGGCTTAAGCCAAATGAAAGGGATCAAAATGTGTTGTTCTGACTCTGGCCAACAAGGATTGAAACAATAATGTAATCCTCAGTGACTGAGCCAGAGCTATATTCACTCTAGCTTAGGCCAAGTGAAGCTCTGGATCAAAGCCCTGTATTTGCATTACCAAGGAAATCTGATTTACTTTTTGTAGCACAAATCCCAGTGTTTATGTTGTTTTTCTTCTTTTTTCAGCTCACACTGCGAGATCCTAAGAATCTTGTCCCTGTTACAATTATCAAGCAAGGTAATTTGTTCATTTCTTCATGTTTGATATTTGTGCTCTCAACAAGGAAAACAAATGGCTGTTAAAGGGAATGAAAAAACAGGGCACATCAACAATATGCCTGGGCTGCCTGGTGAAACTTTCCTTCAAACCCAAATGAGTTGAGCCTCAGAAACTGTGACTTTTTTTCTTTTTAAAAAGTAATTAAACTATTCTCTCTCTCTATTTTTAAATGGCGATTTTACACTGCAATAAACAAGTGACTTCCTTTGTTGAGTAGTAACCCTTTGCAGTTTTCTACTCGCATTCCAGTTTCTACTAGCATCCCCCAACTGCTTAGGGTTACCAGCTGACCTGTGATAACCTAGTTTTGTCCCACCAAGTAGCCAGAGGTGAAAAAGAAACACCATGCATCTCAGGTTAAATCTGCACTATACGGTGAGATATTTGCTTTAGGGAATGACAGATTTATAGCATCTTCATAAGATTCTAGTTATACTTCAGTACCAAGTTTTACATATTCTCCATTTGCTGCTTTCCATTCATATTAGAACTGTTCAGGTTCTTTACCTTTTCTTTACATGGGCATCTTTCATTTGTGTTTACAAAGTGATACTGCTTAAGGATATATTTTGCTGAATGTTCATTTAATATCTTAAACTACAGGCTTTGTTGAGGTAGATATCATCTTTTTACTCCATCTGAAGTAGAAAGCCCCATCCCTTCTTCCCTTCAACATGCCTGTTTTTTGCTGCTATGCATACAGTGTACTGGTGGCCAGTAGCATAATAATGAGTGGGTGAGCAGGGCACCAGCCACAGGTGCTGCCTAAGGCAGGGTGCTGGAATGGAGCTATGAGAGTGCCTCTCCCTTCTATCCCCCTCCTTCTCCTACCCACCCACACCCTGTACCTTCTCTACAGTGGCTCCAGAAGTGGGAAAGGCAGAGCAGCACCATCAGTGCATAGTGCCCTGGGTGGTGGCAGCACACAATGCAGGAGCAATGTGTGGACATTTGCTGCTGTGGGGCGATGTCACCTCCTTTTCAGCTGTTCCAAATTGGAGTTTTAAATGGTTGTTCAACACATGTGACAAAAAAGGAGACATCTTCCCTACCATCTACTGCTCCATGCACCAACCAGGATGCAGAACTGGCCAGTTACTCCTCTACTTCTGGCAGATAAAGTGGCTCTCACAAGGCCAAATCCAGACCCTGTTTTTCTTTAATGTAGCCTGCTGCCCTATTCTACTGAATATAGAGGTGTAGCAAACAACCTCCTACATTGATCTGAATAGCCTTTAGTTGGGGAGACTTCATATTAGGGTCTGCAGTCTTTGCAGGATGTAAGTTTTTAAATCTGCAATTTAGCTGCCGCCTTGAAGCTCCTGAAATGATGTTGTATGGCCTACAGGAAAAGTTTATTCTTCTTGTATTCTCTTTACTTTCATGGTTCTCTAACAATAGCCACAGTCAACATTTTGTGCCCACCCATCTGTGTTATTTGACCATTGCCTGATCAAGTCATAGGTTGTGTGTAGGCAAAACGAGGGGCATGTGCGCATGACACTTTAAAGCAGGCTAAATGCTTTTGCACCACTTTAATGCTGTCAGTGTTTGCACAACTCGATGGTGTATTGCGCATTAATTCCAGCTGCTGTAAGAAATTCAGTGGTGTAATGTGCTTTAAATGACTTGGGGCACAGCAAAGTGAAACTTCTCTAAGGAGTTTTAGTTTGCTGCCCCTACAGCTGCAGAGCGAAGCACTGGGCTCTGTGCAGCTCTGTGGCTCTGCAGGAAGCCCTGCAGGCAGCTTAGCAGCATCCCGTGAAGGCAACCTCTGCCCAAGAAAAGCAACGAGCCTAAACTTTTTATTTCTTTCTTTCCCCTGGAGCCTGCCTGCCTACCTGAGCTGAGCAGGGGCCTGGTGCTTCTCTCTGTGGCTGCGGTGCTCCCAGGACTGCCCAAGCTGAGTGCCTGCAGGCGGGTGCTGCCTGGGGGGGGAACCACCACTGCCACAGAGGGAAGCACCAGCTTGCCCCCTGCAACCCAGGGACCGCTCCACCTGCTGGCAGCTTGCCTTCCCCTCCCCGCTGCTGGAGAGGTAGGTAAGCTGGGTGTGTGCACAATGCAGGCATTTAATCGGCCCTAAATTGAAGTGGTGTTTTTAAAAACCCACCGCTTAAATTTAGGGCCCCTGTTTCATCTACACACACCCATAGAGGCCAAGGGCAGCATTTACAGACCCTGAGCCATGGGAAAACAACAAAGGCTGAATCACTGTTGATATTATGTTTCTGTGTTATGAAGAAGCTTGACCTTCTCCAGTCCCCACTCAGTCTTGACATGCAATCCCAGACACAATTATGGCAGTTTTCAGACTTTCAGTTGACTTTTCTCCTGTAGCTGCAAGAATATTTCTTTGACCAACAGTTCACTAAACACAATGATTATCATTCCAGATGTTCAAGATGTTGCCTCAGCTCCTCAGCTCCCTCCTTCTGTGGGGTAGGGTTCATTAAAAAATATATAGTTGTTTATAGTTGTTTTCAGGCCAAAACTAAGGTGTGTGGAAGGATAGTACTGTATTTACTCAAATCTAAGATGACCCTGAATTTAAGATAAGCCCCCAGTAATTAGATTCTATACATGGAAATTTTGTAAACTTGTTACAATTTTCCATTAATAGAATGTAATTATTGGGGCATCATCTTTAATTCATCCCCCCAACTGCACTACTGCAGGGTGGCAGGCAGTCAGGGGGCAGATGGTATGGGGAGGTCAAGCAGCTTGCTCCCTGCTTGTACCTGACCCCCTGCCACCTGTGCCCCCTGCATGCCTCCCCCCACAGCCTCAGACACCTCCCCCATGCCCTCCACCTCTACTTCCCTGTCTGTTCCTCCCCTTTGATGGATAGAAAATAGTATTTAGAGGTTTGTTTTTAGGAATTGGCTTGTAGGTATAGTAGAGCAATGGTCCGGGGGAATGGCAGGATTAATTGATTTCTAAAAGCCTGTTTTTACAAAGTTTCTTTCAAGGCCCACTGTGTCTGAAGCAAGCAGCCACACAGGCTGAGAAACTGAAGGCATGTACTACACTGTTTCATAACATGACCAGTGTACCCAAACAGAGATAAAGGACTCTGCAAGTCACAATGCCAAACTTCGGAGCCCTTGGGATTTTTGGTTTTGGTAGATAGACCAAATTAGGAGGACACCAGAAAGAACCGAAGTAAGATGTGTGCATGTGATGGGTTTGTGAAACTAAGGAATATGCTGACAGGAGAGTATGACAACCACAGGGAGACCAATCAGCAATGCCCAGAGGTGAAGTGTAATCAGAGGAGAAGAAAGAATACAAAAGGAGGGATTTCAGAGCAGCAAAGGGTCCCTCAGAGGGAAACCCAAGGCCATCATGGACAGAGGGCATACCACCAGCCTGTCTCACCCACCCCAATGGAGGGGAGGTGGACCTCGACCTTCAACCTCCAGGCTGTTGACATCTAATATTCAAGAGAGAACCTCAGAGTGAAGCTTGCATACTGGCCAGATGCATCTTGACTCTGTGAACCCAGGGACTGGTGATATATAAATAAAAATAAATGGAAAGGTCATGGTTGGCCTAAGGGTTTTGGGTCCATCCAGAACAAGGTATCTGGGTTATACATCCAGTGCCAACACCCTCCAGTCCTTGCTTCCTCTCTACCACATGCCCAGTCTCTGTTTCTTAGTCTGCTCCAGCCTCAATTTCCTCCTCTCCATGCTGGTAGGCTCCATCTATCCTGCAGCCTCGGGCACTGAGCCCCATTCCCATAGCAGCTGTGCAGGCTGCATGCCACCGTGCCTGAGGATGTATCATGGATGGAGCCTGCCATAATGGGGGAAGAAAGCAAGAAAGCAAAGGTACAGGATGGGGAAGAAACAGGGGCAGGTGGGAGAGCAGAGGCTGTGGGGTGGGGAAGAGGGAGATGGCAGGGTTCAGAAGCAGTGAAGGTGGAGGGTAGGCAGTGGCTGTGGCTGTGGCTGCGGCTGTTGATATGACTGCAGTCCCAACCCCAAGTAGGGGCTAGAGCCTGAGCCACAGCAGTCACCTTCCTCCCCCAGCCTCTCTTGTACATGAAGACCAAGGGCATTTCCCCCATGTTAAATGAAGGGGGGCCTAATCTTAGAATTTAGTAAATATCGTATTAGGGGCAGGGAAGAATGGAAATGGCAAATGAAAGTCTGTTTAGTAGTGTCAAGCTTTTGTCTGTAAACATCAGTGAAACATCTCAATAGAAAGTGATAACCAAGCGCTAGGTACAGTCAAAGAGAGAAAGAGAAGATACAGGCTTTTGGAAATGTATTGGACAAGAAAATTCTTATTTCCTTTTTAGAAATATGGCAGAGGTGTGTTCTATCTCCTTCACCACATTTTTGCAAAATATAATTATTGTGTAGTTGACTTTATTTGTATGATTTTGATATTGTGGTGGTTAAAATTAGAAGCAGCAGCTTGTGTTACCTAGTGCTTCTTTGTTGATAAGACCTTCTTGTGATAAAAATCATATGTAACTTGATCTCCTGGGAAAGTCCTCTCTGTCTTCACAAACCCAGAGAAAGAGAGTGCTCTTTGAAAAATTCACTTCCAAGGTTTTCAAGGAAGAATGGACCATGACATTTTAGAAGTGTTGTGTAAGCAGTGTTGTGTAAGCAGCGCTTCACTAATTCTTCTGTTGCTGGGACTCTTGATTGGTTACAGCTTTTTACATAGAAGAATTTAGATTTGGCAGTATTTGAGAAACTTTGGAGATGAAGCCATATGGTGTTTTCTTCCTTGTAATAGGGAAAATGTTTATTTCTTCTTGGAGGAGCAATACATCTGACTAGGTAGAGATGTGCTTTCACACATCTTTCTTCTTCCTGCTTGTGACTCCACTTTGTGGACTTCTGGAAATGACTTGGATTAGAAATCTAATGGTGGAACATTCAGAAAGGAAATTTTGGTTACTTTATCTTGAAATTGGGATATTTTGAAACCTCCCAAATTATTTTCTCCATTTCACTGCTATTTCAGAGCATCTTAGCAACCTGCTTTTTACTGTGGTCTCTAGTGGGGTGATTTCGGTTTGGTTTTTATCAGGTGCTTGGTGGCTGTGTTGTGTTAGATGTGCAGAAGACAACAATTTTAGAACTTTGATAAATGGCTGTTTTTTAACCTAGGGCAGTGAATCCTGATGCAGGAATCCCCTTCTAGCCCCCTGATCCTCTGGAAAATATTTGGTATCTTGGCTTTTACTGATAAGTAAATCCCCTATAAGTTGTGTCTGGTACAACAAATGTGTGATATTGTCTCTTTTTAAACTAATATTCAAACTAGTTCGTTTTCTGTAGAGTATATGTTTAACTTCATCTTCAGCATTTTTAATTAGGAAGGATTTAGAAAAATGAAATACAAAAACCTTTGGAAGAAGCCATAGGGAATATATTTCCAATACGTATTCCTGGAAAAAAATAGTTGTTTTCAGGGATGGCTTCTTGTATTTGTTTTACAGATGTTTAATGTGTCTCATTTTTTATTTCTTAGAAATAAAAATTCCATTCATCCATAAAAGAGCATAGTCTGTGCAGCAGGTGTGATTTACTTCATTAAACCAGCACCATGTGTGAATAGGCTTAAACCAACATGCACTGCAGCACGTTGGGATTTGAAGCACATGAAAAACCATCTTTAGGGGATAAGTTCTTGGAAATTAAAAAAGCAAATTTCCATAGAAACAGAAATATGGAAGCTTATTTAATATGCTGTGAAATTGCCTTTATTTTAAGCCGGGCGTTTCGCAAGCCAAAAGAGTTTTGAACAAATACTGATATGTAATGACAATAATAATACATGGCTTAAATGAAAACCTCAGATTTTATTTTGACAAACTAGCTATATGACCCTTATCTTTATCTGTGTTTTCAAACCACTTCATAACATAGAACCTTATCCTCTGTGTGACTGAATGTCAGACTGAGCTCATTAACTTGTGAATCCTCACTAAATTATTGTGAGCAGTCACAGTTATCATCCCCATCTGACAGCTGGATAACTCTTCAGCAGAAATGACAGATGGGAGCTGGTGTCAGAGGATTAAATGTAGTAGCTTGTGACTTAGGTCACAAGAACACGTACATGCCCAGGTTTGAGCCCTTTTCCACTTCTCTGTATCACACAGTACTGTGGTTTGTCAACAGGCATTTTCCAGGGGCTTTGTGTATGATGCAACCTTCTGAGGGTGTCTGAATTAAAGGCATAACTGGGAGTTTTGTAACACTGGGCAGGACAAGGTTGATGCTGAACAGGGAAGAGACTCCAAAGACTTCTGCCGCAGTGTAGTGTCCTCTCATGCTGTGGGCTGCTGCTACCACTACTGATGAACAGGCTCCCCACATGCTGCCAGCAAGCTGCCGCTGTTATCATCACTGCTCCTGTCATTGCTGCTGCTACTGTCACATGGGCTCCTCACGTATGGTTGGCTATTCCTGCACCCTTTTCTGTGCAGGCTCCCTGGGGAGGGTGAGGCGGGGGCACCCTTTTGGTGCCTCCTCTAACTTGAGGCCTGGGGCTAATACTCCAATCACCCACACCAAGTTATGCTACTGTCAGAAGCAGACCGGCTGGTACACGCAATCCATCCAGGAAGCATTCCCCTCCAGTATTGGCCAGTGTTGCTCATCATTGCAGAGATTTATAATTGAAGCATGCACTGAGTCCCATTTTGCTAGCATACTTTATCTAGACTGTTTTAATTGCAGATAATTCATTAAGATTTTTTTGAAGATTTGTGGATGCTGTCATATTACTTTTAACCTTTAAAGTAAATAATTGCCAAAAAAAGTTGAATGTCCTTTAATATTTATGATGTATTCCATGTGAAACATAAATAGTGGGATTGAAAAAGGATTTGATTCTATAATTTATATCTGTATTTATAACATCCAGGATAAAATTGATAAAACATATCAGACCTAGTGCTTCAGGACATAAACAAATGACTGAAGGCTCAAGGCTGGAAAGACTTTTTTGTGAAGAAGCAATTTGATATATAAATATCCTTTATGAGTATTAGTTCCCCTTTCTCTGAGGCATTTTGTGTTGGCCCCTCTTGAACAGGATATAGGATTGAAGGATCCTTATTCTCAGGCAGAGAAAATTTTGCTCCTTTAAAATCTGTTTTTTAGCCAAGCTGGTATAAAAATATCTGTTACTATGGCTAAGTAAATACTACAAAACCCTATATCCTTAGACAACCCTCTTTGGATTAATTCACTAGGACTATGTTCAGCCCTCTTTTCCATTAATATTCTAATTAAATGGTGCTAATCTGAATTAAAGAAGCTTTGAGAACATTCAGACAGACATGCACTTTTATTTCCTGGCTAAATATTTGTAAATTTCTCTGATAATGCAATATTATTGCTTCCACAGTCATTCAAAATATCACACAACGGACCTCACCTAAAACCACAGACAGAGACAGATCCTCTCTGCCAATACTAGGTAAATATCAATTTTTTTTCTAATTCTCTGGCATATAATAAAAGAACTGCATACATCTTTTTCACTTTCTTACTTTTAATTGTTGTCTTTCATATTAATTTGCACCGTGAGTTGGGTTCAGATTTTATTCATTACATCTCACAGTAAAGTTGGTAAGGAATGATGCAGCCTAAGAGGAGAAAAGGACCGTCCTGAATATTAAAAAAAAATAAAATTATTTCTGTCTTATCCAAAAATAGCATTTTCTTACTACAGGGGAAGAGAGAGAGGTTTGGTGCACATTTTTTGAGAACGTCTGCTGGGTATAATTTGTGCCGTGGTCATTCAGAACTGTTGTATAGCCTTGTACTAATATATCCAGCTTTTATTAAAGGGTATTCTAAGATTCCCCATTCCTCTTTGTGTTGGGTCTCAGTACACTGCTGTTTACCTTTCCCATTCAGTTGTGTGTGTTTTCTGTCCTGGTGTTCACACACAAGGAAGTGGCAGGAAGTGGGGGATAGAATAAGCATAGTAAGAGGGTACGTAGTAAAATTGGGAACCTTTTACCTGATGTATCCTAAGATAAAATTATTCCTAGTATAACGTTATGGAACTCAGAAATAGATTTAACTTGTTGTGCATGGAAAATCTCTGCCTGCGTGGTATTTGTCTGGCCTAACTTGCTGTCTGTGAGTTTTACTGCTCTGACTAGACTCAGTCAGTTCCTCACTAACCCCACAAAATGAATCTGTGAATTCCAGGTATGTCCAATTAGAATGCACCTATCATGATGCTGAATTGATAGGGCCACTACACTTTTCACATATATTTGATTTCCATGGAGAAGGGCAGTAAAAGAGTAGTGATAAAGTAGTGAGGTAGAAGAGTAGCATTGGACATTGTGATTAATAATTAGACATCTGGAAACATCTGAATTCTTCTCTCAGATACTTGTACTACTTTCCCACTGATGAGGTGGAAATTGCCCACCCAGATTACAGATCACCATCTTTTGAGTGAATGGCTCACTTATCTTTGTGTGTAGTGCATCTTATCATTCCAGGTCTCAATGAAAGCCTGAAAAAACTCCCTCCTGCCCTGTCGATAGACGATATATCTCAAACAATCGAGAAAAAATTCTGTAAGTAGAAATGGCTTTAAGCTGTTACGGTTCTTGAACATGAGCAATAAAAATATTATCTTGGCATGCAGGGGACGGGCAGAGGTGGCATAGGACCCATGGAGGTATGTGGGGCCCAATCCAGGTGACAGGGATGATGGAGGCAGTGCAGGACCCAATCTGACCCACAGACCAGCCCTGCACCACTTATCCAACCTGGGGGCCAAAAAATATAGCACCACTCTGAGATAAACCTCATTGGCTTTAGTGGTTTGTTTTATTTTGAGCATTTGCTTTGAACTGTTTTGGTTGACAGCTTGTTTCCAATTGGAAGAGGCTCTTTGTAGGCACCTACTTATTTTAAAACTCCCATAAGCATTTCACTAGCTTCAGATTTTTTTTTCTGTAGAAAATGTAACTTGGAGCACCAGGGGCAAAGGCCGTATTTATGTTATTTGTGTATTAACAGCTTATTTCCAATAGGCTTGGGTTTTTATTTTTATATTTTCCATCTTTATTAATGCATATTTAAAAAATGTAATTCATTTTATCAGTCTATTTATTATGCCATATTTTTAGGGCAGTTAGTCACAGTTGTGTAGTTCTATTGCCTTCTATGGGGTCTCCATCATTTATACAAATCTCATCCCAGAAAATAGAAAATGCTTGTTCATTATCCATAATAAAATGCATACTGAAAGCAAGTTAAAACACTCTCAGTGCAAGTTACCTCATTATGTACCTCAAAACTGAAGGGGCAAAGTGTAGGTGAGAGAATGCACTAATGCTTTTGTCTGAGATTGCTAACTGAGGTGCCTGTTGTGAGCACTGGTTGTGTAGCATGCACACTTTTTATTTCAAAGGTGCAGTGAGGTCACCAACTCATATCAGAAAGGCCACTTGCTTTTGATTTTTTTAGCATTAGTGCTAATTTTGATCTGGTGATATAAAGATGAAGATTATCTTCTCTTATGAGCCATTTCATTCATTTACCTATTGTTCCATTGCTGGCCTTCACAATTTCTCAGTGTGAGTCCACTATACATTAAGAAAGCAGAGGTGCAGTGTCTTCTTCTTTGATTCTTCAAAATCAAAGATTAGTAGGGTTGAAAGGGACCTCAGGAGGTCATCTAATCCAACCTCCTGCTCAAGGTAGGATGATACTGTGCTCATTTTAGGATTTGGCTATTCAGTGGGATAACCTAAAATTGTTTTTGAATGAAGCAGTGCTTTGAATACCAAAAGGAAATATCTGATGCCATTGGCAAGATGAATACTATTATCTTCAGCTGTGACATAAAATAAATGATCTGTATAACTAAAGAGAAAGATTGAATCATACTCTCTGGAGTTAAACAGAATACAGAGGGTGATTTTTTTGTATCAAGGTCATGGCATTCATTTTCCCACTCATTGTCTTATTGCTTCATAGCTAGATAGATATTTGTTTATACTACCATGATTATAATAAACCATGATATATTGCATTCTGCAGTTAGCAAAATAAAATACCACTAACATCAGTAAAAGTAAAAAATCACTTTGACTAGTCACTTACTTTTTCAGTACATATTATGCAAAGACAAGGAAGTAATTTTTTGTTTTTTAGAATGCAAGACTCAGGATCATTTCACAGTCCTTTACCCCTAAAAGTCTACTTACCCTGCAAGAAAGGAATGCCTTTCCATTCAGAGATGGGCAGTAGAATTCACCCTAGAGAGCATGCAGAATTTTTAGGTGCAAGGACTTCTGCATCCAACAGGCAGTCTGGATCTTCTTAAAATGAGACATGGACGTACAGCTTTAGGGACCGATCCAAATGGAATGCGGTGGCAGAGTTGCACCTTCCTTTTAGACCACCTGACCAAAGTAGCTGCTGGAGACAAATTTTTAAGTCCTCAAATCAAGTAAAAATTCTGCCCCTCTCCCCCGCACTCTTCCCCTCCATGCTCAATGGCATGTCTCCCACTTTTCCCCACCTGCCACTACCATTATCTCTACCTTTTTTGGTTATCCCAAGGGTGGGGGGAGCTTCTTGAACTGCTCCAGCCCTATTCCAGCTGGGCTGCATGGGGAGACTCAGCCTAGAACAATGGTACCAACAGCAACAGGTGGGTTCCTCCTCCGTCTCCAGTCCCCCTGGGGCTAGGGACAGACATTACACATAAACCAGTTTAAGTGATTAGAAACTGGTTTAAGCATGTAACAGAACAGATGTTCAATGCACATAAACCAGTTTGAAAATGGCTGAAACCGGTTTGAGATAAACCTGGCTGAATCTAGTATCAGACTAAACTGATTTGGATCAAACCGGTTTATGCCATGTCTGCCCCAGACTACTCACTGGTTTAAGACTCCCCAGCATCCCAGCATGCTCTCCGGGCTGGGCGGGGCTCTCTGCTTCTCAGCAGGGCTGGCCCCTCCGCTCCAGCACAGACTGTGGACTGCTTCCCTCCTCCCCTCACCACTTCCTGCTAAGCAGGATTTCCCCCCTCCCCTCTGCCTTGATGAGAGGTGTCTTTCTATTAGCTAGAAGACCACATGCTGGCTATGGTCTATGCTGATTCAACAGGCAGAATCAACAGGTAGTTGGTAATGTCCTTGTGGCCATGCACTTTAAGGGCTGAGAGCAGCCAGCCAGGTGCAGGCCAGCTCTGATGAGTCAGCCATTTTAAGTCTAGGGCCACAGGACAGCAGCAGCAGTCTGCTGCTGGCAGCCAGCTGGACAACAGTTGGCTAAGATGCTGCTCAGAACATCTTGGAGGTAAGGGCAGGAGCTATGGGGATGGCAGGAGGCTTCTGGTCCTGGGCATGAGTTGAAACTGCACCCTGTCAGGGAAGGGTTGTTTGGCAGGGCTGTCTGTGGTGGGACCACCCCCAAACCCCCAAGAAATTCCAGGCCAGTTACCTCCCCGGTGAAAGGTGGGTAGGGGTGACTTAACCCAGGCCTCACTCTTCAGTGGGTAATCATCAGCCTGTGAGGAAGTGGCCCTAGTGAGAGGACAAAGAGATGAGCCAGGCACACCTATAGAGAAGCCCCTGAGCCCTGTAGGGGTATAGGACCCCATAGGCCCCAAGGTGGGGGTAGTGTTATGTTGGAGGTCCGCATAGAGTAGGGTGCACAGTGGCGCCTCAAGAACTGTGCGTTTGGGGATGTCAAGTAGTGTCTGCATGAACAGGCTTGAAGAGCTACACTGGAGGTGTGTAAAGTAGGGTTGCCTCGGGCGACTTGAAGGATTGCACATGAGCCAACCCCCACAAGATTGAGATAGGAAGGATTTTTCCCCAGGGAAGAGCTAGGGGCAGAGTCAGTCCAGGGTTTGGTAGAAGGACAGGGCCATGTAGAGTAGGGGAACTTGAGTGAACCAAAGGTGCTGTGTGTGCCATGCCAGAGAATGAGTAGGCAAGCCTGACGGCCAAAGGGTCACTCAAGGGAGCAGGGAAGTAGAGAGTGTCCCAGTGATGAGCAGAGTGCAAGACGCTCCTGTGAGATGAAACTATGAAAGAAGCTCAACAATGGATTGAGTTTGGTTCAGCCTGAAGCCAGGGTGCAATAATAATATTCTGGATGCCATCTATGAGACATGGGCCACGATGTAGGAGAGATTCGGAGCTGTGGATAACACCACCTGGCATCGGGGTAGTGAATGGGCAGCCTCCCGCTTAATATAACATGATAACATTCAAGTCATGGCAGGAGAGTCAGGGCAGACTGCCCTAGGCAGGTGGGTGGGCTAACTCATGATCTACCCCTGGGAAGGCCCCCTGTCACAGTCCCTCTGTTGTTTTCTTCGTGGAATGATAAACACTGAGTTAGGAGTGATAAACACCTTGAGCACCATGACATTGCATCCAACACTTCACTGACAGTTACTTCCACACCAGAGTTTACCAGAGTTCATGTTTTTAGCTAGCGCTAAAAACCATCTGCAGGGTTGTGAAATAAGAGCTAAATTATTTGAGTAGCTGACTGATAGTAAAAATGCTGAAGAAAGGATAACTTGATTAGGGGAACATTAAATCCATTAAAAAGGAGAGAGAGTAGTTAACACCTGTGGAGTGAAGAGAGTTTAGCAGGAATCAGGTAGATTATAAACAGACATGAAGTTAATTCACTCCCTCACTTCTGCCTGAATAGAAATGCTGCTACCACTGCCAGGCAATTCGTTTTAAACTTTGAGTGGAACAATAATCAAAGGGAGATGTCACCACACCACTGAACCCCTCTTAGATTTACTCTTGTGTGCTACCATTTTAGCTGAGCATTAAAACAAGCATTGAAACGAAAATGAAATGTCACTGTCGTTAAGATTAAATGTATACAAGTATTATTTGAAGGAGAATAAATCATTCATTAGAATAAAGGCTCCTTTGACTTGTATACAGTTTTTGGAAATTTATCTAACTCTTCTGCAAAACTTCTGGAATTATGTCCTGTCTGTTGAACCTTGCAAGGACTAACTCCCAGTTTAGGTTGTAAAACTAATTAATCTCAAGTTGTTTTTAAAAATGCCTGAACTGAGGAGTTTAAAAATAATTATTAGCAGCCACAAAACAGTTTATTTAAAATCTGTAGTTATCCTTGCCTTTTTTTAAAACATGAAGCCCAAAGTCAGTCTCTCATCTATATTTATAACACCAGTTTCCCAAGGGCATAAGCGTGATGCCTCACGCTGATACTGAATTGAGACTCACGGGACTGTGTGGCCATGTGAGATGATTACATGTCCGAACTTGGAAGGTATTGATCATCAGATGCAAAGAAAAACAGCTGTAAAAACAGTGCAGGTCTTAGATAGCAAGATAGATGCTGGTACTGGATGTGCAGTGAGGGGAAGTTCATTGGTCCCTCGGGTATTTGACTTCTCATATTTATTCAACTTGGATTATTCTGGCAAGCTGAAGTGGGATAGGAATAAATCTGAACAGAAGCAGAACAGATGCTGCTCTGATATTTACAGTCTAACCTCTGCCTTTATAGCAAAGAATGAAACTCAGTTGTGGCCTGCTGAATCTAAAACACCAGAAGTGCAAGAACTCTCCCCACAGTCCCTCCCAGGTAATCATGAATCTATTCTGTGTTTTTATACCCTTTGTTATGTTACCTTTGCCAGTGATTGTTCTATATATGAATTAAAATTATCCTTCATGTCTCGAGCTGCAGTTGAAATCAGCTGTGATTTTAGCAGTGTAAAAAATTGGTTTGCTCAGTAGATGTGAACTGAAGGATATGAGCTGAACTTCACAATAAAAGACATCAAGGCTGTATCATTTAGTTTATCCTTCAGGAATTGTTCCTACTGATTGAGAGAGACAGTGAAATCAAATTTGCCAAAAAAATTAAATATGGAGAAAAATACACTTTTAACAAAAAACCCAAGAATAGGATGTTTTTCTAAATTTTTAAACAGTTCTTTTTCATTGCAGATAAAAAAAATTCCCCGAATAAAACATTGTGTATTTGTCTGTAAATTGGTTTATTGTTGTTTAAAAGCATAAAGACTATCTGACTTTCAGATTCGGGTGCCTAAATTTAGACAAGTAAATGCATATGCAGACAGTTTAAAACAGCCTGAGTTTTGGAGCTGTTGGTCTGAATCTCCCATAGACTTCAATGGCAATTAAAGGTGCCCTGCACATTCCTAGGTAGGTGCTGAAGGCATTCAAATTGGAAAATTTTGGTGCAAACGTCTAGATAGATTGGAACTGTAATGCTTTTTTCCTGCATGTAACGGAAAGTAGCAATAAAAGCTATAAAAGAATCCCCAAAATGTTTTGGACAGTGATTCTCCTCCTGAATTTATATCCCAGTCACTTCAATATTAAGAACTTAACAATGAAACTGACTTTTCATAGTCAAAGTTGAGAGGAACAATGTAAAATAAGCAGTGGAACACAGTGGATTTGGAAAAAGAAAACCTTGAATCTTCTACTTCCAAAGGTGCCTCATTAACTATGTGAAAGTTATTCAGTACTACAAACTAGCTAGTACTATAAACTAGCTCTAAGAAGACCTTTAGGCAGGGCTGTCCAACTTCTAAGTGACTGGAGCCTATGTGCTGCACAAACTATGCCAGCAGGGGTTGCCTGGCATGGGCACCACAGCCTGATCCCCCCAGGCTGCATGTGGCACATGCATGGGCAGTCACTTCCCCCACTGCATGCTGCCTATGCACACGGGCTCCCTCCATCTCTGCTGCATTGTCAGTGGCACCCATCTCACCTTCATCTGCCCAATCATGGGCTCCCGCACTGCTCTGCACCACACAGGCAATCCAGGTCCCTGGCTGCCCCCATCATGGGCTGCAACATGCAGTGCTATGCTACCCTGGTGGGGTGGGGGACATGCAAGAAAATGTGGAGGAGGAAGAGGGAACCCCAAAACCCACCTGGAGCAATGGGGGTGGTGGGCCCCTGGGGGCCATTAGTTAAACTCTCACTGGCCACATGCAGCCCACAGGCTGCCAGTTAGACAGCCTTGTCTTTAGACATTGGTTTCACTTGTCAGTGGACCAAGGTTCAATCTCCTTTGCATAGATCTTCCTGGCAGTGGTGGGATTTGTGTTGATTGAGGTGGTGGATGGGCATTTTTTTTAGAGGCTAAGAATTTCTGTAAAATTTCTGCAACTAGAAAATTATCTCGAGAATTGTAATGTACA
The DNA here is from genome assembly GCF_000455745.1 of Alligator sinensis. Taxonomy (NCBI): domain Eukaryota; kingdom Metazoa; phylum Chordata; order Crocodylia; family Alligatoridae; genus Alligator; species Alligator sinensis. The sequence continues at coordinate 702,307 of NW_005842606.1, forward strand.
TGTATTCCAGCCCCCTGGCTGGAGAGCTACATAGAGGAGCTCTCCAAACAGGGGCCACTACAGGGCTGCTTCACTTTTAGTGGAGCCCATTAATTGATAGCCTGCCCTCTCCTCTTCCTAGACCTGGCCCTAAGGAGAATGGTGCCCTGGGTGAACCTGTATGTTGGTACCCTTTCTTTGAGTTTAAGTATATGGTAGTATTAGTGAAAGTTTTAGAAATAAAGCCCCGGAGAGAGCTGCTGGGCTGGATTGTCAGACTTGCTTCCCCCGGTGATGGCTTAGCAGGGCAAGAGAAGAATGGTGGGGGGATGAGTGGGGGCTTGGCTCTTACCAGCTCTGAGGGAAAGAAGATGGCAAGCAGCACCAGGCAGGTGCCCATGATGATGAGCAGCAGAAGCATGAGGGGTGCATGCTGCTGGCTCATGCAGTAGTAGAACTCATAGACCCAGTTATGGGCATGGGGTAGTGAGTGCTGCTCACACCCTGTCCAGCAGGTAGTGGTACCTCATCATCATTGCTGAGCCCTGCAGCTGGCCAGCTTCCACTACCCCCACTCAAGTCAGCGGCACTGCTGCAGGCAGAGGCAGCGAGGTAGAGGCACAGGATGCAGTCCAGCAAGGAGGCAGAGGTGGTATATGTGTGTAGGTGCGTGTGTGTGAATGTGGTGCTCCCATGATCATGGCATCCTGAGCAGTTTCCCACATTACCCATCCTTAAGGCTGGCCCTGCCTCTGCCTGAGAAGGGGGCATCTGTCAATTGCTAGTTAGCAACTACTTTTCAGCCAGAAGCTGCCACAAAGGTCCTAGGGAGGGTTCCCGCCCTGGGAGAAACTCCCCCTCTTCCACCCCTCCATGCCCTGCACCCGATCTTGTCAGTCAACTTGCAGGACAGGAGATCATTCTCCCCACCAGGAACCCTCCCAGTTCTTGCTGCAGAAGAACAGCTCCTGCTCCTTGCACTTCAGTCAGTGTCTCATGTAGACGAGGCCCACAGACATTCAAATTAGTGCAGGATGGGGGAGATCTTCCTCCTACAAATCAGTCTTTCTTGTGGAAGAATTGTCCTGAACAGCTGTTCACTCTTTTTTTGTTCTGGGAGAAAAGCTTTGACAGAAGTAAAATCTGCTGGGGGCATGTCAGAGCTGATAATTCCAGAGAAGTTACCTTGCACTTCATAGCAGTCTCATTCAGCAGCAACACTAACCCCTCTACTATATCAAAGACAACTGAGGTTAGAAATTAGGAGACTGATATGAGATTAAGATGGAAAAATTGTAATTGTGGTACCACAATTATAGATGGCAAATGGTAGCAATATAATCTTCCCTCGATCAAATATTTTTAATGTGTTGCATGTCTCCAATCTGATCTGGTACTGGTGCTTCTCTTCTGAAGTCCTGCACTTCCTGCTGCTCTACCTCCTCTATTGAAAAACATACTGCACAGTCCAGCACACTGAAATAGGAGGAGCCAAGGGAACTCAGTCCCTGGAAAAATCATGAAGCAGGTCATCAAAGAATCCATTTCTAAGTACCTGGAGTAGAAGAATGTAATTCGGAACAGTCCACATGGATTCACCAGGGGCAAGTCATGCCTGAGCAACCTGATTGCCTTCTAGGATGAGATAACTGGCTACATGGATGTATCAGTAAAGCTTTTTATACCATCTCCCAAAACATTCTTGCAAGCAAGCTGAGGAAGTATGGGTTGGATGAATGAACTGTAAGGTGACTAGAAAGCAGGCTGGATTGTTGGGCTCAATGGGTAGTAATCAATGGCTCAATGTTTAGTTGCAAGCTGGTATCAAGTGGAGTATCCCAGGGGTCAGTCCTGGGCCTGGTTTTGTTCAATATCTTCATTAATGATATGGAAGATGGCATAGAGTGCACCCTCAGCAGCAGATGACACCAGGCTGGAGGGTGTAGTAGATACACTGGAGGGTTGGGCTAGGATTCAGAGTGATCTAGACAAACTGGAGGATTGGGCCAAAAGAAAATCTCATGAGGTTCAATAAGAACAAGTGCAAAGTCCTGTACTTAGGACAGAATAATCCCATGCACCAGTACAAGCTGGGGACTGACTGGCTAAGCAGCACTGCTGAAGAAAAGGACCTGGGGGTTACAGTAGACAATAAGATGGATATGAGCTAACAGTGTGCCTTTGTTGCCAAGAAGGCTAATGGCATACTGGGCTGCATTAGTAGGAGCATTGCCAGCAGATCAAGGGAAGTAATTATTCTGCTCTATTCTGCACTGGTGGGGCCACATCTGCAGTACTGTGTCCAGTTTTGCCCTACCCTTCCTCCACCCCCCCTTTAAAAAGGATGTGGAAAAGTTGGAAAGAGTCCAGCAGATGGCAACAAAAATGCTTTGGGGACTGGGGCATATGACTTTTGAGGAGAGGCTGAGGGAACTGGGTTTATTTAGTCTGCAGAAGAGAAGACTGAGAGGGGATTTGATAGCAGCCTTTAACTACCTGAAGTATGCTTCCAAAAAGGATGGAGCTAGACTGTTCTCAGTGGTGACAGATGACAGAACAAGGAGCAACGGTCTCAAGCTGCAGCAAGGGAGGTTAGGTTGGATATTAGGAAAAACGTTCTCACTAGGAGGGTGGTGAAACACTGGAACAGGTTACCTAGAGAGGTGGTGGAATCTCCATCCTTGGAGGTGTTTAAGGCCCAGCTAGACAAAGCCTTGGCTGGAATGATCTAGTTGGGGATGGTTCTGCTTTGAGCAGAGGTTGGACTAGATGACCTCCTTAGGTCACTTCCAACCCTACTTTTCTGTGATTCTGTGAGTCTAAGTAGTTAATCTCCTTATATGTTTTGTCTGGAAAACAGAAGTGGCACACAGATGAATGAACAGTTGTGCCTGATGATTGGAATAAAGGTAAAAGGCCTGCACTTTGATTTGTTTTCCATTTAGTGGCCAAGCCCTACGTGTTCCAGTGGGAGAAGTGATGTGGAGCCTGGTAAAATTATTTTACTAGTTTAGACATGAGCTATGAGGCTCTGATGTATGAGAATATGGTGAAAGGAAGAGGGTCCTTGCAGTGTGATGGCCCTTGAAACTTGGACTTTCACAAGGCTGAGCTTTTAGCAAGTTTGGTTAGAGTGTGGTGCTAGTAGCACCAAGGTTGTAGAATCCTGGCTGGACTAGATGATTTGTTGAGGTCCCTTCCAGCCTGACTTCTCTATGAAAATGTCTGCCAAAGGAAATAAGATAAAAGCCTGATCTTGGAAAAGCCTTATGGGAGGTTAAGGTGGAATAATTGTAGGCATGTCTCAGTATGAGAGCTGTAAATGGTGGCACTACAAAGTTCCACACCGAGGGGGCTTACAGACTTAAAAAAAAAGGCGCTTTTCTTTCAGTTCAGTGCAACCCCATGCCAAGTGCAGTGCATGCCCAGAAGAGGCATCGTGTTATTTTGACCCAGCTCACCCAGTGTCGATATAGATGGGGTGCTTCAGCGGGGCTTTTTGGCACATCTAATAGCTGATTGAATCAGCTTTAGATAAAATTAAGTGTTAATCTCACATATTTTGAATGTTTAAAAAACCTATTAGGTTTTAATAGGGATGATCCTGCCTTGAACAGTGGCTTAAACTAAATGACCTCATGAAGATACTTCCAAACCTCTTTTAATATGATTTTAAGATGCAGAGCAAAGCCTTTGGCTGTTGTATTTATAATCCCACAGAAGAGAAGACTGAATGGGATTATTTATTTATTATTTTAGTTAGAAGAAATAATATTTTATTTAGAGGAAATATTTTAGTTAGAGGAAATAATCTTCTTGTTACTGTTGTGCCTCATCTATATTATATCTCCTCACTGATATACTTCAGTGTGTGACCAAACCTTTTTGTCTTCTTCTAAAACAATCCTACTTGTCTTCTTCCTTTGGTCTCAAAGAAATGGAGTATTTGCATGAGTAGGATTGCAGAACTGGGCCCTTAAACCTCTCTGAACTTGCTTTTTTTCTTAAAGTTCAACAGGAATGAACTAATTGATATCATGTCAAACTAGTTCACTTTATTTTTAAAAGAGCTTTGGCTTTTTGCTGTTATGTAAACACAGGACACATCTATATGAGACACTGACAGCACAGTAGCCAAAAAATACTGTGCAGTAGCACATCACAGCAGGGACAGTGCTAATATGGTACCGCACAGTATCATTCGGGTACTGTGCAGTAGCATCACCTAAAAGACATTCACTAATACAAGTACTAAATAAATGCTTAGTAACTGGCTGCCCAGTAGTGTCTTGTGCAGATGCGCCCACAGAGTGTCTAACCCTGTGTAAAATGTCTTACTCTTAAATGACTTGAGAATAGATCAGATCAATCCACTGACCTTGAAAATTCAATTTTCTGTGGGAGTCTTTAGCATATACTTCTCTGTAAAAGTTTGTAGAATATTATGAGTGATAAATTCCTTGGATTTGCTGCAACTCAAGTTAGCCCAGTTTGGAGATTCAGAACTGAGTGATTTTGCAGACTTCGGCACTCCTGAAGAGTATGTAGGGAATAGAAGAAATATAGGATATAGTAATGCAGCAAAAACGTGTAATGATTGCCAGCTGTCTTCTGGATAAAGCAATCATCATCATTTAGGCTCTGAAAATGTTTGCAGATTTCTTATTCTCCAATATCCAGGTAAGCCTCTTGGCAAATTCTAGTTTGAACTGTGACAGAGAAGTCTGCATACGGGTACCTGTTTATGTTCATCCTAAAGTTTTAGAAGGAAAAGTAGGACATTTCTTTATCTGAATCTCTTATCAAACAGGGCACTGTAGTTGTTCCAGTTGTGGGTATGGAACAACTTGATTTTACCTAGATATGGGTAAATAGTAAAACTCTCTGAAGAATCTTAACTTTTTTAATCCCCTTCAGTGGAATAGTTGAGCTTTCTTCAGTATATATTTTGAAAATTGTGTGCTAACAATTTTGCATAGAATTTATTGTGTACATTTTTTCTCTGTCTTTTTATGTGCTTCATGTTCCTCTGTTCAGCACAGATGGACCATTTGCTTTTGTCTCCTTTAAAAATTATGTTCTCTACAGCATCTTTCCATTACATGAAGAACCCTGCTCACAATATTGCCATGCTTCTGATTTTATTACATAGTGGGAGAGGAGGAAAAGAGTTCCAAAAATGTTACCACTTTGTGTACAATAAATTTTCCAGACTGAGTGTAAAAAAGCTATATATTATGTGCTAAAATCCTCAGGTTTCAGCTGTATCCATCTTTGCATCTTATACTTTTGATTCTTGGAAACATACAATGCTATTTTATTAAATGATTGATACATTTATCAATCGTTAAACATTACTGCATAGTTCATTATTCAATCTCTCTTATGTACTCTCTCAAGCAACTTCAGCTGCATTCACTTACAATTCTTTGTCTTTTAAATCAAATCCCACACATCATTCATGCAAAGAGTTTTATGCATTACTTAAGCATTGTCTTTCACAAACAGATAGGCACATTTTTGGTGTTTTCTGGATATAGGTCAATCCTTAGTTTTCTCTCTACATGCTGCAATTGTGCATACGTATATATTCTACAGAAGCACCAACCCAAAAAGGTCAACATATGTTCAGATAACCAGTTATGGTTATTTCCCATTTTATTAGTGGGATAAGGTGGTATTTCAAATTCAGTTGCAAGACTGCAGTCAGTAAATGCTGCCTTTTTAATGGTAACCATTCTTATATCCATTTCCTCCAAAGGCATAAGTGTTCCTATTATTACCATTACATATTAGTTATTTACTAAGACATTCCAGATGTTCACTTTCAAATAAACCATGATAAATGCTACATCCATATACTGCTTTTTATTTCTCTAGTAATCTTTCCTTTCAGTGATTCTCTCTTGCTTAAAGTACCAGTGGATATACTCTTTTGTGTTCATGGATCTGTTTCTTGGTGTTTCATATTGTTTCTATTCAATACTTTGGGTAGCTCTGTGTTCCAGGATTGTAGTTATCCAAAATCTTTAAGAGTGAGAAACGAATTATGACTGTGGTCACATCCCCACATACAGGGGTGTGCAGTTGTCACAGCAAAATTTGTGCCACTGCTATTTGCCACTGCACATATCCTTGCACATGGGATTGGTGTGGGGCAAATTGTTTCTGGTTGGGGTAGGGGAGGCTGGGGCCAGCACCTGTGCTGGCTCCAGCAGTCTTACCTGTGGTCCTAGGAGCCTCCTGGGCAGCATCAGTGCCAATCCAGCCATTCAGAGCCTGGCCAGCAGCCAGACAATGGCTCTGGCCAGCCAGGCTCCATTTCTGGTGGTGCACACTGCTGCCTCATGCATTGTACCGCTCTTTTCAATGACCTTTTTTTTTTTACACCGGGATTTCCTGGTGTCAAAACAAAAAAGGCACAGAAAAAAGCAGATCTCCCGGTGTCAAACAAAGCCTGCCACTGCAAATTAACAGTGCGTCAAACAAGTACCATGATCTGTGTGTGGTTTGTGGCATCTCAGACTACTTTGAGGTGCCACAAACTGCATGTGTGTACTCGTCTGTACATGTCCTATGTGGTATTTGTGTGTAGCCACAGATATTTGCTTGAATTGTTATGCTTTCAAGCTAGAATTTCACAAGAGGGTTATATGTTCTCTGAGAAACTTTCAAGGATGGAGAGTTTTCTATTTTCCTTTGTGATGGAGCACTATTGCATTTATTTATTACGCTCTCTCAAACATTGTATAAGCATAACCTAATTGTTCTCAGGGCAGCCTGAAAATATTAAGTAATATTTGAGTATGCAAAAAAAAGTCAAATAGAGAATTCCATTAGAATACAGTTCAGGAAAGCGATCCTTGCATGTCTAGCACTAGGCTCTTTATGCTTACAGGGTGCATCTACATGAGATGCATAACTGTGCAGTAACATAGTTTACTGTGAAGTAAGCATGTGTGTCTACATGTGCACATACTTACTACACAGTGGGTGCATCTAGACATGATGCTACATCACTGTAGCAACATGCTATGACCATGTAGTGTCTGCAGGCATCTGCACGTGACCAGCAGCTACTTTGCCGTAGCGATGCGTTTCCCAGTATAGCATGCTGCTACGGGAAAGTAGCTGCTAAAAATAACTGCACCACACATACAGCACAGAACAGGCTGTTACTATGCTGTGATTTAGTACTTGCAAAAGGAAGCACTAAATCACGGCACCGTAACAATGTCGCCATAGCGATACATGTAGATGCCCCCAGTAAACCTTGCTAATCGTGCATAAATTTGTTACCTGCAAATGCTAGTAGCAAATTTACTTTTGATTAGTAACAGCACAGTAGCATTTATTTAGATGACTGACTGGGAACCATTGCTCCCAGTTAGCTGCCCACTAGGGGGCAGGAAATTTCTCCCTGTCACCAGGAGCTGCCTGCTCCTGGGGCACACTCTACCACCAGAGCCTGGGCGGGGACTATGTCTCCTGGGTGTGGAGTTCCAAGCCCCCTGCTCTGAGATCATGATTGGGAAGCAGGGGCTGGAAGATCAGGAAGCAGGGGCTGGGATACAGGGTCTCCCAGCACAGGCCCCACAGTCAGGGAGCTGGCACTGGCCTCACAGCCATGAAACCAGTGCTAAGAGCCCCATGGTGTGGAGCTGGCCCTGGGAGTCCCCCTTTGTTGGAGGCTATGGAGTCTCTTCCCCACCCAACACTGTGCCAATGGAGCTGAGTAGGAAACAGGCTCACCAGCCTCCCTCTGCGAGCTGGGTGGGAGCTAGGAACTGTCCTGATCAAGGTGCAGGACTTGGAAAGAACTGTATTGATGGGGTAGATCCCATCCCCCTACCTCGAACTGCCCCACCAGCAGATTGGGGCAGGGGGCTGGGACTTGCCCCTCCCCCTGCAGCCCTTTGCAAATCTCCTGCCTCTGATTGAGGAGCCAGGAGCTCCTTGCTGCTGGGGCAGGGGGGCATTGTCCCCCACCCTGGCAGAAGGCAGCCACTGGGGCAGGGTATAATGTCCCAGCCCCTGCCAGGAGACAGCTATCTCTTAGCCCGGTGCTCCCTGTCAGCCCCTGGGCGATCACCCAGAGGGAGCTTAGAGCTCCCCTGATAATAGCAGGGGCCCATTACAGGACCACACAAAATGGGAGCAGTTTGATGCCATTAGGAGCAAATCTGCTCCCACTTCCTTGCACGTGTAGATGCCTGCTCAGGAGTATTTACTCATGAGTAGCTTGCTTGCAAGTAAACTAATCCTGGATCAAATGCATGTGTAGACATACCCACAGTTTGTGTTGAGTATTTGAGTTTGTACATATATGAACTAAGATCAAAGGCTTTTGGAAGTTGTGTATTGAAAGGTAGGTCTTGAGGGAGGCAGGAAGTGTGGGACACAATTAACTAAGGCTAGGCTTCATGTCGTTCAATCCTGTCTGAGCACAGCTTGAAAATATTGGTATTGTGTAGTATCATTAGGCTACTGCACAGTAGCGTCACCTAAAAGACATTTGCTAATACAAGTACTAAATAAATACTTAGTAATGACTGCACAATCGTGTCTTGTGTAGACACACCCACAGAGTTTCTAACCCTGTGTACAATGTCTTACCCTTAACTGACTTGAGTCTTTTTGGCTGAGACACTGTGGGCTCATCTACGTGTGTGCATTTGCTGCACAGTAACTGAAATTACTGTGCAGTACTGGTTCATATCTACACGTGCATGCCCATACTACATAGTAAATATGGTGACTTATGCCAACTTGAGCATAAATTTGATACCTACATCATCAGTTACTGAACAGTAGCATCTTACTGCGTAGTAACTGTGTGTGTGTGTGGAATGACTTGAGACTAAAGTTAGTTCTAACACACAACAATAATGAACTTTAATGCCTGCAGGTGTAAACCCCAACCTATTCCCACTTACTGTGCAATAGGTTACTGCATATTAAGCTGCACATAGGCTGATGTCTACATGTGTAGGCGTTAAGGCATATTAACTTACTGTGCAGTAAATTTAAGCTGGTGTAAATGCACGTGTAGACATTCCCTGTAGATATTTACTATGACATATTTAAGGAGAACTAGTCCTAGCAGTGGCAACGGAATATTCAGAGAGTCCACTGCAGAACATCATCCCCATTTTTCCCTTTTCCTTAAAAGAAGAAAAGGTATCAGAATGTTCAGCCACTGGAGCTGTCTACAAGGTTCCATGACCTTGAGTACTATTCTATTTGGTTATACCATAGAGTTTTCTGCCCAAGGGTTTGCATTGCACTGTTTGACTGGCTGCAGTGACTGTTTTGCTACTATTTTTTTAAGCCAGGCATCCTACCATTTTCTTATTTTCAGTTCTCTTCTCCTTTGGCATGAGAGTCCATGGAAAGACTGCTAGATGATCTCCTCCACGCCTCATTTCTGCCAAGCCTGTTACAGTATTTTCCACTTTGGAATGTTTTCTGAACACGGCAACCCATATTCCTCAATGCTTTCTTATGTTCCCTCACCCTTTAAATTGCTTTGCTAAATTAGTCAAACAACTAGCACATTCTTCTCTTTCATAATTCCCAATTGAACTTTGCATAAAGCCAGCAAGAATCTTTATATTGACTTCAGATGGGACCAGAGCGGGCCATGGTTAGAAGAATCTATGCATTTGGTGTGGAACATGGGAAAATTGGCTTTGAACGATGGTCCAAGCTATTGCTCTCTTTTGTATAAGGGCTTGTGTGTGTTCTACTACTAATTCATCAGAGCAAATCTGCTATGTAATATAAATAAATCTCTTTCTTAATAATTTTTTCTTGGTTTAATTACCCAGCAGAATGCCTTCAGTACTTCATTACTCAACTCTTTGTATGAAATATTAGCATCCAGTGTTTTTGATTTTTGTGAAGTGCTAGTTGAGATTGTAAGTGCTTGGTAGATTTGTATAATCTTTGAGAGTGGTGAATATTTTAATCTCATTTTATGAACTTGTAAAATGAGATTCAAAACAGTTAAGCAACTTGCTTCTATTTGTGGGTGAGTTAGCAATAAGGTGGCCATAGCTTTATCTTGTTTTAACCACTGAAGACCTTTACTGTGGAATTCCTTCAGCCAAAGGGGACATACTAAAAGATCAGTGTGTCAAGAGATCTATTCAGAAGTAAAATACAATCATACTGATTGGTTTTAAAAACTTCCCGTTATTTGCTATGGTAAACAGGATATTTCAGCCTGTAGTTATCCTCTGTACTTTCTTGTACTTAGAATAGTGAATACATTCCAATAATGAGATGGTCTTCGTGCAGAACTCCTCTAAAGCATTTGGTAAGGTTTTCCGTTTGGTTGGGGTTTTCTTCACTTTGGGGGTTTTTTTTCTTTTCTTTTTTTAAAGCAGTGTTGTAATTGCATATCAGGAATATAAAGATTAAGAAATCCTTTTTTTTTCCATATCTGTTCTTCCTGTATTCTATCCCTTGATATTAGACCGTCTTTTCTCACTCTGTTTTGTTAACCTTTCATCTTGCAGGTACCAGTGAACCACTCCAGGAAAGCATTATGCCTACTGTGCCTGGTGCCCTAGAAAAATCAGAGGCATCTTTGGGTAAACCCTAATTGTCCATTTTTATTTTATTCTTAATCATCAAACTTTCTGCTTTCTATGTCCCTTTCTTACAAGAATGGCTCACATTGCTTCCCTCTGTTCCTCCCGCCCTCTGTGCAAGAACAGCAAAGAGCCTGGTTTCTTTTATTCTACTTCTGGAAAGCTCTGACATGCCTTTCCTTTTTTATAGAGATGGCTTGGCTAACTTGGCTGCCAGGTCCATGCACTGTATTAAAACAAAAACAGCTGACCCCTGAAAAGAAGAAGAACCCTGAGAGTGTTTGCATGCTTATTTTATGTTTGCATTTAACCATAAGACATGCTAACCTGTTAAGTACTTCTGAAGCATACTGTTGTGCATGTGTTATACTTCTCTCTCTCCCTCTCTGTTAGTGTTTTGTCCCAAAGCACTCAGGAAGTTAATTTGCTTATGTTAATCTCTCCCCTGGAGTTGAACCTCTCTTCCACTGATGGCAATTACAGCACTTCTACTGAGTTCAGTGGAAGTGGATCTGGGTTCTAAAGAAACAGCATGTGTTGCAAGTTTGTGGCACTGATCTCCACTTCAAAGTAGAAACCATCATAACTTTTTTTGCATTATAAGGTCTATGGAGCTTGATGGTGGAAAACGGCATGCTACCTTCATGAAGTGACACAACACAGCTTTCAGACCAACCTTATTAGATCTGTCTTGATGCTTGCTTCGCATGTGTATTGAGTAAAATGTATTGCATGTATAGCATAAGCAAAAATAACTCATATTTATTGTAGCTCACAGTGACAGTGTACTGGATTCTGCAAAACCTAGTATGACCCCTAAGCCTGAATTGCCATTGAATAAACTGGGTAAATATTGCATTTATGGTACCTCCATTGAAGAGTGAGGGCTTCCAAAGCCTGCTGCATGCAATGCTTAGCTAAATCTCTCTTCCAGTGCAATGCTGGGAACGAGCTTCCTGATATTGATTTAACAGGCCTATAAAATTTAATTTCAGAATTCAATAACTTACTCATACTATATTTTAAATCCTTTAAAAAAATAAACCCTGACTTAAAAGGTTAAAATTACCTTAAATATTTCATGATCCTATAAAAACAAAGTAAAATTTCCAATTGTAGGCTGCAAATTGCTGCCATTGAGGGAATTTGTTTTTCTGAGTGACATCATTGCTGCACAAATATATTCATTCCAAGTGAAAACAAAACCAATCTAAAAGTATCCTCTAAATATCTACACAGACAGCATACAGGGTAACACTGTTCATTGCGGGAATTCATGTTGCTCTTAACACATGAAGGACTATGCCAGTTAACTGATGTGCACTTGACAGACTTTATGCAGGCCCCTTTGTCCAGGCTCAGCATGGATCCACCATGTAAAAAGATTGATTTAAATTGGCAGCTGTAAGTGGTACTGACAAAAAGGTGAATTTATCAGTTTCAGATTCTTTTATATACAAGTTGCTGCTGCAGTGGCAGAACCCCTCCTTGCCTGTTGCATGTGATCTCTCTCCAGTGGATGTATTAAAATGGAGAGGGTCATGAAACTGTTAAGAACCTTTTAACTCATTAGAAAAATGCTAGGCAATATGATTATGATGATTATGCACTTTCATGGTTTGAAAATTGTGGGGTAAAGGGCTGCTTCATCTCATAAAGAAAGGCAAAATAAGAGCCAATGGATCAAAGTCAAGGTCAGACAAATTCAAATGAGAAACACAGCACACATTTTAAACAGTGAGGATAATTAAGTCCAGGAACAAGCCATTTCCTGCTCTTGAAGGCTTCAGATAAAGACTGGATGTCGTTCTGGAAGATATGAGTTAGTTAAAAACAAATTATTGGTCTCACTACAACCATAAGTGGGTGTAATGTAATGGCCTGTGATATATAGGAGGCAAGAACAGGTTAGGCATCCTGTCTGGTCCTAAAATCTATGATTTTGTGAGCTGGCACTATAAGCAAAACACCAAGTATCTGGAGACTCATGATTTGAGCAATGCTGCTGATTTTCATCCATATTCTTTTTATCCTGGAACATTCATCTGCAGCTCTTAAAACAGGACCCATGGAGTGAGTCCCTACTCTCTGTAGGTTTTCTGGATGACATCTACAGCTGTATACAACAGCTGCTAATGGCCTTGACTCCATCATTCTTACCCAGTTATGCAAGTCAAGCAGGAGTACTGGGTGTGTGTGGTCTTAATCTGCTCTGATAAAATATGGGTACCAATTTGGCTTGTTATAGTGAATAAATATTTTGCAAGCTATCTGTGACATGTGAAGTAAAGAACAGAGTGGCTAAAATGCTTTGCTGCAATGTTATTGTTGGACAAAGGGAAGAGCTGAGGTCAAGGGCAGCCAACCTGTGGCACCACAGGAAGCCTCTGCATGTGGCATACAGCAGACTGGGGAAGGGAATAGCAGCACAGTGACAGATAAGGCAGGAAGCAGAAAGCAGAGCATTAGATCAGGCAGGGAATCTGGGGCAGGAAGCAGAAAACAGAGCAGCAGATCAGGCAGGGGAAAGAGACTGGAATGGCATTTGTGGGGAGGGCTAATTAGTAGCATGTCTGCCAAGAAGGTTGACTGCTACTGGTGTAGATGATCCTTAGTCCTTTCTATCATGAATTTTTGGTGGTAGAAGGATAAAACCTTCACTCCAGCAGGCAAAGTGTTACATGTATCACTTGTAATGCAATCTTGTTTATAGCATGTAAGGTATTGAATTTGGCAAGCTTTTGAAAAAACACCTCATGAGCTACTGATCTCAGCTTTATTCTTTGGGGTTTCTGTTTTCCTATTGCTTGTATATAACTGCAACAGAAGGAATCTAAAATATTATATCCATGCTGGGCTTCCTGGAGTAACCAGTTTAATGACAATGGAGCTGTGCCACTACAGGAGTCATTCAAAAATCCTCCAGTGTAGATTGATGTCTACCATTAAATAAACAAACAATGAACAGTGACTGTGACTTAAACCAATGCTTACAAGGAATAAAAAATAAATCTGGGTCCTTTTTTCCAGCTCACAGTGAGAGAGCCAGTAGACTTGAAGAAACTAAATCAACTTCTAAACCTGAACTGGCACACACTCCAACCACTCTGGGTAACTAATTTGGCTGTGGCTCAGTTTCTACAGCTAGTACTCACTTTTTTTTCCTCTCCAAAATTCTGCTACCTTTTAGAACTACTTCTTAGAAGAAAGCTGTGCTGAAGGAAATCTTAATTAAAATATACTCTGTCCCTTTATGCATATGGATAGTAATTTACATATCACAGATACTAGATATGGTTGTTGTATGTTGTAACACATACCTATGGTTGCGTAGGTTCATGCACTGTATTAAAACATAAGGAAGTATCTAGTAGACCTGTGCAAAACAGCAAGTATTCGATTCAGATTTGGATTCAGCAGATTCAGAGGGACAGTAATTGGATTCAGTGATTCGAGTCACTGTCCCAATTCGATTTGGCTGAATCAGATTCGGAGATTCGGTACTGATTTGGAGATTTGGCCATAGACTATAATGGGGAATCACTAAAATACATATAAAGTTGTCATTTTTTTTGCAGATTCACATGAAAACAGCTGGGATTATAGCCCCTTCTCAGGGCATGAAGCCTGCTAAGTTTCAAGGAGATAGGTGCAGGGGTTTCTGTTTAAGTGCACCTCAAACCGTCGAAAGCAAAACTTGCATCACTTGTGTATGTTAAGGGGAGTCAGTTGTAGCTGTGTTGGTCTACGGACACAGGTAGACAAGGTTCTTTGGGTCAATCTGATATCTTTTATTAGATCAACCGAGTAGCTGGAGAAATATATCTTAGCAAACTTTCAGGTTTCAGGTTTAAAAACCCTCCAGTTGGTATGTGCTCTTCATAGTATGCATGCAAGAAAGCCAGTCAGTGAAAATGTAAATTGAGGCATCAGTGGGTAAGAGACAGACTGGCAGGGCATAGGGGGATGTAGCAGGTAAAAGTGGAGAGTTACCTGGGGAGCCAGATGTCAGGTAGGTTATAGTGTGCCATAAATCCAATGTCTATATTGAATCCATGAGTTTCTGTACCTAGGAGGTTGATGAAGTGCAGTTCATAGGCTGGTCTGTGAAAAGTGTTTTGTAAATTCAAACAAGCACCAAACCTTGCTAACCTCATCACCAGAAGCAAACTTCCTACAGCCCAAAACACAGCAAATGGATCCAGACCACGCCATGACAAGAAATGCAAAACCTCCCAACATATCTCCAGTACCCGCACAATTACTACATCCTACAACAGAACCATCACCATTCCTGGATCTTACAGCTGCACCTCCAGAAACATTATATATCTCATCCAGTGCACCAAATGCCCTGATGGAAAATACATAGGAGAGGCCAAACAACAACTGTGCACCAGAATGAAAGCACACCGGAAATCTATTAAAGACAAGAACACCCAATTACCAGTGGAGGTACATTTCTCACAAGAAAACCACTCTCTCTCCAATCTATCAGTCCTGATTCTCAAAGGGAATTTACGAAACACCTTTCACAGATGAGCCTATGAGCTTTACTTCATCAACCTCCTAGGTACAGAAACTCATGGATTCAATATAGACATTGAATTTATGACACACTATAACTTGCCTGACATCTGACTCCCCAGCTACCTCTCCACTTTTACCTGCTACATACCCCTTTCTCCCTGCCACCCTTCCCCCCCACAGCCTCTCTCTCACCCCCTGACACCTCTGTTTACATTTTCACTGATGGGCTTTCTTGCATGCATACCAGCCTCTGGCTCCTTTACTATTCATTCCATCCAGGAGCAGCACACACACCAACTGCAGATGCTTCCTCAGCCTGACGAAGGGTTTTTAAACCCAAAAGTTTGCTAAGATATATTTTTCCAACTATATAGTTGGTCTAATAAAAAATATCAGATTGACCCAAAGAACCTTGTCTGCCATGTGTGTGTTAAGGCAGAGTGGGATGAATGCAGCAGGGATGGTAGCCTGTAACAGGGGGCTTTCCTGGTGCTGGTTAGATCTCAGCCCACCCACCTGTTTCTGAGCCAACCACCCACCCCTCTTTCATCTGCCACACCTTGATGGAAAACTGATTCAGATGTTACTTAGGAGGGAGGCTGCCCATTTAGGCCCCTGATGTCTAGGGGTGACATTCATTCCACAGCTCCATACCTTCTCTACACTGTGGTCCATGCCTCACAGATTGCATTCTTCACCCCCTCCAGGTGTGGTCCCCTCTCTGGGACCTTTGGCTCCCTGTTAGGCCCTGGCCTTGCCTTCAGGTCAGTTGGAATCCTGAGCCTTTTGCTCTGGGCATTCATCGCAGTGGGCTCCTGGCCCTTCAACCTCCCTTTGGGTCCTGGTCCCAGCACAGACCATTCGAGGGTACCTCAGGTCGCATCTGAGCCACCTGCCTGTTTTCACTCTCACAACTCCACTGCAACCAGTAAGCCTCAGGCCTCTCAAAGATCTTACAGGTCTGGGCTTTCCCCAGCCAGGACTGCATGTACATGTGGTGGCTGGAGGTTATCAGACACCCCCTACCTGCCTTTCACAGTCCTGGAATTTCCTGGGGCTGCTGGACCACTGGCAGTCCCACCAGGCCTTCCTACCCTGGCAGAGTACAGTTTTAGGTCATGCCCAGGACCTCCTCCTTCCCCATAGCCCCAGCCCATACCTCCAAGTTGGTCCTGGCACAGGAGCTCAGCAGGGAAATTTTCTTCTCCTTCTGGCTGGTGATAAACTAAACTGCTGCCTCTAGCTCTGAGAGCAGGGAATTAAATGGTTCCGAAAGCAAATTTAAAAAGCAAATAGGTGCAGACAGGGTGAGGAGGGTGGCACTTACCCCATCTGCATGTGGAGCTTGGGGAACCCCAGCAATGGGAGATTCACCTTCAGGAACATCAGCTGTTCCACCAAACCAGGATCCAAGGAGGTGTGGCATTGTATCACAGCATCACCAGCAATGCTGAACACCATCTCACTTGGAACACTGGTCGGTTGTGGGATGTCCAATAGACCAAGGGATCACAGTGCAGCGGCTCCACATACTCAGATAGGTAGCCACCGAGGCCTCCTCGCTATCTGCCGAATGGTGGGGTCTGGTGCCTCTGGACTCCAACATTGAAGCCATGCCCTTGGCCCACATTGGCAGCAGCTATGGTGGAGGAGATTGGCTGGTGGTTGGAGTGCTGGCACGGGAAAGTGGATCCCTCTCTTCCACTTCCCCCCGCCTCTGCCTTTCTGCCTCCCTGACTCTGTTCATGAGCACCTCTCTCCAGCAATTGAGGGTTTTGCTGCTGCAGATGCTCCCCTTCAACCTCAGGTTGCATATACCTGCCAGCACGTGGACTGTACTAGACCACAACAGATTGAGCCTTTTTTTATGTTCTCCTTCAGCTGCTTCACCAGTTCCTGCACGTCTGGTGAAAGCAGCTTGCCCCAGCCAGGAACACTGATTCCCTGGAACTTTTCCATTTGGTTCTCAAGCTCCTTCACTATGGGGATCATCTGGCTAAGGAAGGGATCACCAGCACTGAGGTTCTCAGTGGCCTCAAGGAATGGCTTAAGGATCACCACGATCTGAGAGATGGTCTCCCACTGTGTTTTGTTAAGGGGGCCACTGATCCCAATCTCCCCAAGCAAAGCTGTCTTTTGGATGGTTTTCTGTTGCTCCACCAGCCTTTTGACCATCAGGTATGTGGAGTTCCACTGAGTCTCCACATCCTGCATGATTTTGTGCTGTGGGACGCTCAGCTCTGCCTGTTTGTCCTACAGCATCTGCCCCCCCTGATGCTGTGGTAGAAATAGCCCACCACCTTCCTGCATTTTGAAATAAGCTGGCTGTTAGTGGTAGTGATGGCACTGTCACCAGGAGCCCTATCCCCTTCCAAGGCATCCCTGATTATGAGTTGGAACTTGTGTGCCACACAGTGGATGCCAACAAAGTTGGCATCATGCACCACCTTCACCGTGTTGGCCCCATTGTCAGTGACCGTGAACCCACAGGCAAGCCACCCCTGCACCATGTGGTTCATGGCCACCATGATCTCCCATCACCTTCACTTGAAGGAGAGCCCACCAAAGCCCTGACTGATCGCATCAGTGCCCTGTGAAGGAGCACTCAGATGCCTGAGGTGAAGTGCAAAACTACCTGCAGCCATGCCCTGTGCAGCTTCTCCCTCAAGTATTCCTTGCATGCCTCGTACAGGGAGGGCACCACTGTCCTGCTAAGGGTGGTGCATGCAGGCACTTGGTAGGATAGGTTCACGAGCGCCATGTGCTCCCTGAACCCTGGACACTCAACAAAGAAGAAGGGCTGCCTATCCACAGCAAGCATCTCCCCAATGCTCTGGGTGATGTCGCTCATCATGGGGCGCACCCCACTTTTCTTGAAGACCCCAGGGTAGGGGACAGCACCACTTCCCTTGGAAGCCCATTCCAGATTCTGGCAGCCCTAACCGTGAAGAAGTTCTTTCTGATATCCAACCTAACTCTACTCTTTATCTACGGCTTGTGGCCATTGTTTCTGGTTATTCCAAGGGGTGCTGTGGTAAACAGAGCATCTCCTATTCCCTGCTACCCCTTCCCCACCTAGTGAATTTGTATACTGCCACAAGATTCCCCCTCAACCTTCTCTTGAGGAGGCTGAAAAGGTCCGGGTCCCTCAGCCTTTCCTCATAAGGCCTTCCCTGCAGGCCTCTAACCTCCTTTGGACCCTCTCAAGGTTGTTGTCCACATCTTTCTTGAATTGTGGTTCCCAGAATTCGATGCAGTACTCCAGCTGCAGCCTGACCAGTGCCACATAGAAGGGAAACATCACCTCCCTGGACCTGTTTGTGATGAACCTACTAATGCATGACAAAGTGCAGTTAGCTCTGGTAATTACTTTGTCACATTGATGACTTGTATTCATATTGACAATGAATATGAGATCTCTTTCTGCTGCCGTGCTGCTGAGGTAATTACTTTGTCACATTGATGACTTGTATTCATATTGACAATGAATATGAGATCTCTTTCTGCTGCCGTGCTGCTGAGAAGATCATCCCCCAGCCTATAGGTGTGCTGGTGATTCCCTCTCCCTAGGTGTGCAGCACCTTGCACTTGTCCTTGTTGAACTGCATCCTATTGTTCTCTGCCCACTTCTCTAACCTGTCCAGGTCTTCCTGGATTTGGTTTCTTCCCATCAGTATGTTTGCTTGACCCCAGAGTTTGGTGTCATCTGAGAATTTGGACAGAGTGCTTTCCACGCCCTCATCCAGGTCGCTGATGAAGCTATTGACCAGCACCGGCCCAAGGACTGAGCCTTGGGGGATACCACTGCCCACATCTTTCCTGGTCAATACCAACCCATCCACCACCACTCTCTGGGTACGACCCTTAACCCAATTTCCCACCCACATGACCATGTAATCGTCTATGGCACAACTGTTCAGTTTGTTTATGACAACAGGATGGGACACCCTGTTGAAAGCCTTTTTAAAGTCCAAGTAGATGACATCTACCTTGACTCCTGCATCTAAGGATTTAGTGACCTGGTCATAGAAAGAAACAAGGTTAGTCAGGCAGGATCTACCTGCTGTGAACCCATACTGGTTGCCCTTCAGCATTATATTATCTGCTGGACTCCTACAAATGTGATTGTTGATAATTTTGTCAAGGGTTTTCCCAAGGATAGAGGTGAAACTAACTGGTCTATAGTTTCCCAGATCCTCCTTCCTCCCTTGTTGAAAATAGGGACTATATTGGCCCTTTTACAATCCTCTGAGACCTCACCTGAGCACCATGAGTGCTCAACCAGTTATGTCAGTGCCTCTGCTATGACACTGGCTAATTCTTTCAGCACCACTGGATGCAACTCATCCAGTCCCACTGACTTAAATAGATCCAGTCCCTCCAAGTGTCTGTTTACTAGGTTGGCACTGACAGTTGGTGGTCTGGTGTTCCTCTTGCTTCTGTCAGTAATGCATTTGGGAGATTTGTCTAGATCTGAGTTCAAGACTACAGAGGCAAAAAACTCATTGAAGAGCTCTGCTTTGTCCCTCCTATCTGTCACCAACTGCCCTTGTCTTTCCTGTAGGAGTCTTATGCCACCCTGCGCCTTTTTTTTGCTCCCTGTGTACCTGAAGAAGGACTTTTTGTTGTCCTTAATTTTTGTTGCCAGCCTAAGTTCTAATGTCCCCTTTGTCTCCACCTTTCCCTCACTGGTCCTGGATGGCCTGCCTCTGCTTCTTGGGGGATGGGGGCTTTGGAGCAAGAGGGGGAATTCTTTCTGGGCATGCTCCCACTGGTGCCAGGCTGAGGAGGAACAAGGGCAAGGGGGTGCTGCCTCCCGAGATGCAGTAGCATTGCCACAGTGGTGAAGTGTTTCACATCCTTGCCCCAGCTGATCTGCTTTCAGCAGTGCTGGCAGGTAGCATACCTGGGATCATCTGCCAGCTTAGAATGATCCCACACTACACTAACCACCTGCTTCTGGGTTGAGGGTGGGGATCCTGCCTTATCCCCATCCCCATCAGGCAGAGGCACAACAACAGGAGGAGCTGAGCCACCTGCCCCCACAACCTACGCTGAAGTGCCTTCCAAAAGTGCCTATAGGGGAACTTTTAGGGGTGTGGAGTACAAACTCAGATCCCTTCCTTTTCCCCAGAATTTCATTAACTATGGCCCTCACCTCCTCTTTTTCCAGAACTAGCTCCTCCTCTGGCACTGGAAGGCTCATGCTGGGAACTGAAATTGGGGTGTAGACTGTCATGCTGGTGCTGGTGATCATTTCTGGTGTTAGTGGAGGTGGTGCAGGTGCAGACACTGCTCCCACCTCCTTGCTCTCTCTTCTCAGTTTCTGTTTCCTGCAGGCCTGCCTTCCGAATCTCCGAATCTTTCCAAATATTTTCTGAATCAATTTGGACCTTTTAATGAGTCTCCTGATTCGATTCAGATTCAGAGATTCGGCTGCCAAATCAGGCCGAGCCTCCTCTGAATTGAATCGGCTACCGAAGCTTCGCATAACCGTAGTATCTAGTCCTAGATGTGCTAAGATGAAATAACTGATTCTGGGAGAGCACCCCAATGAGTGTCAATAACATTGCTTACTATACTGGAGATTCCTTTAGTAATATTAGTATTTTTTCACTAATATTTAAAATAAGGGATGCTATTAGTTGACACTTCTGTAGAACGATGTGTGTTATTGTGATGATTTTCAAAGGCTTGCTATATCACAAATAATATGTTTTCTTCCTGAAGCAAACTAATAGAAAGGCCTCATAAAGTTTACCCTCATCATCATAGTTCCACAACCAGAAGCATCAGCCACACTTTTCCTATATCCAGAAAGTTACACTACAAAATGTCACAATATTAACTGCACTGTCTGGACTGTACATACAAATCCATACAAATTGTGAACACAGATCTAAAGATAAAATTTCAACATTTAGCCTCTAGTTACTCAAAAATTTGACCTACATTTCCAAAGATGAAACAAATAAATATAAAATATGAAAATAAATATGCCTCTGTAATGAAGAAATACAAGTGAAATATAAAGGAAACAGGTAGCAAACTTTTACTGAACCTGGAAAGTAGACACGTGTTCTTTGGTATCTGATTTCATTATGCTCCATAAAAAGGACTCCTGAATGACTTAAGACATATATATCCAGATTTGTACTGCCTCTCACCTTTTGTTATACCTTCTCTCTCTTTTTTACTCCCACTTACAGCTACAAGCAAGCTTCCAGAACTTCCTAAAACAAAAACATCTCCCCCACTACGAAAACCTGCAGGAACATTGGGTAATGGCAACTTTTCTGTTTTCAGCTTTTCTGTCTTTACACTATGTAAAGAGAATTGGAAGTGTTTCTTAAGTCTTTTTACCCCCCAGATTTTTACTGACACTTATCAACATACTGTCCCTCTTCTTTTCATTTACAGTTACAAGCAAGCTTCCAGAACTTCCTAAAACCAAAACCTCTCCCCCACTTCTAAAGCCCACAGGAACATTGGGTAATGGTGACTTGTCTTGCTCTTGGTTTATTTTGGGCCTATGCTACCTTTATTTAAAAAACCACATGTGTTTCTTAACAAATCCTTTTTTTTTACTTCAAATTTCTATTGACCCGCATCTCTATTGTGCTCTTTCTCTTTCTCTCCTTTTTTTTTCACTTAGTTACAAGCAAGCTTCCAGAATTTCCTAAAACTAAAACATCGCCTCCACTTCTCAAGCCCACAGGATCATTGGGTAATGGTGATTTTTTTTCTTGTTTTCCACTTGTTTTGTTTGTAACACTGTATAATAGAATCCTTTTTGCCAAGATTTCTATTGCCTCCCCTCAATGTAGTACTTTCCTTCTTCTTTTTCCCTTACAGTTACAAGCAAGCTTCCAGAAGACCCTAAAATTAAAACATCTCCCCCAATTCAAAAGCCCACAAAATCATTGGGTAATGGTGATTTTTCTTGTTCTGTCTCTGCTGCACTATATAAAGAGAACTACAAGTGTTTTGAGCATTTTTTCCCCAGGTTTCCACTGGTTCATGTCAGTAGTGTTCTTTCTTTTTTCTCCCTTTTTACTTACAGCTACAAGCAAACTTCCAGAGTTTCTTGTCACTAAAACATCTCTCCCACTTCAAAAGCCCACAGAATCACTGGGTAATAGTAACTTTTCTTGTTTTCAGTTCATCTGTTTATTCTACACTCTTTATAAAGAAAACTGCTGGTGTTTCTTAACAAATCATTCCCCCCCACAGACACATTTCTGCTGACTTGCACCAAAGCTGCATTTTCTCTCTCTCTCTTTCTTTTTCCCCCCACTTTATTACAAGCAAACTTCCAGAATTTCTTAAAACCAAAACATCTCCCCCACTTCTCTATCATTGGATAATGGTAATTTTTCCCCCTAGTTTCAATTTATTTTGCCAGAAAACTGTTTTTTTCTGTATGAAAAATCTTTTCTTTCCCCCCCCAGAGTTCTTCTGCCTTCTATCAGTGTTGTTTGTCCTTTCTCTCTTTCTGTTTTCCTTTACAGTGACAAATAAGCTTGCAACATTTTGTAGAACCAAAACCCCTTCCCCAGCTCTAAAGCCCCAGGGAATATTGGGTAATAAGCATACCAGGGCAGCTATGCACCTTGAAAAACCTTAGAGCAGTGGCAGCTGTTATTTTTGCACCCCTACCCCTAAGTCGGCACCCACGACTGCTGCCCAAGTTACACCCTCCCTTTGTTCCTTGTTTTGTACTTTTCTGTCTCTGCTTTGCTATATAAAGAGAACTGCAAATGTTACTTAAGTCCTTTTTTCTCCCCAGGTTTCTACTGACTCCCATCAATGTACTTCCCCTCTCCTTTTTCACTTACAGTTACAAGCAAGCTTCAAGAACTACCCAAAACCAAAACCTTTCCCCCACTTCTAAAGCCCACAGCAACATTGGGTAATGGTGACTTGTGTTGTTTATACCTTACTTCACTCCTTCATTTTCCTTCACAGTGTCTTAAGCTATGCTGTTTTGCACTGCTATAGAGGGTGATAATATGAGATTTATGGGTATTCTTGTTTAACTACAAAGCAGATGAACTTTCATTGTTGGTTAGATGTTTATTAACATCTTCCTTAGCCTGGTGGTTCTGCATATGCACAATTGATGCTATTTAAGCTCCAAACACCCTTCTGTCCTTCAGCAGTGTTTCTTCTTTGGATTATTTGTGCAATATGTACCATAGAGGTTGGCTTGCTTTTATGTTGTTGTTTCAGGCACTTACTTTCTTTGAGCTTAGTGTCTTTCCAGTGACCCTCTGTAATTAAAGACCTGGTTATTCCTTTTATCATAGCTTCTAAAGAAATGCAGCCGATTTGTTCTGGATCTAAACCTTCCGATCTTCCAAAAATGCCACAGACAAAACCTGGTAATTACCTTGTTTCTAAATTTGAGAGCTTCAGGGAAAAGATAATTAAAATTATTTATTGATACTGTAGCCAGGGGGGTTTTGTGGTTCACCATCTCAAACAAAATAGTGTGGTTCTTTGATGTATAATGTAGCAGCTATCAGATTTTTCTACATCTGAAAAAGTCAGTTTCTATATTTACTCTAAGAAATCTTGTTTTGAGCTTAGTGAAATATTTTTCTTATGACAATGGAAAAAATGTGATGATAAAGGGGTTAATCTTCAGTTGATATAAATTGTCAGTTATTTGCTCTATGAGCTTCATGTTTTCCTTGTAAATGCTGCATTATTTTTAGAGGATGTCTGTATCTGTCATCTGAAGCATTGTTCCATCCAGCCCTGAAGTGATTTACTGCAGAGTGACTATTAAATAATTAATTCACTTTTATTATTTTACTGATTTTAGTGTCTTACTGCTCAGGTGTTTGTATGGCCTATGTTTTCAAAAGTGAATATTAATTTCAGGTGTCTCAATTACTGGGGGCTCATCTTAGGACATCTTAAAGGCATGAGCATAAACTACTCCTCTTCTGTGAAGCAAGCCCTTGTAATATCTCTCCGGTTGAGCAAATAGAATCACGATTCACTTTTTCTTAAACTGAGGCCATAGAATCTGTTCATGCTTGAAACCCTGCCAGCCTTCCACACAGACTTTTGTGCAGTTTTTTGTCCCCTCAGATTATTTCTGTGGTCCCCATTGAATTCAATGGGAACTGGGCACTGTCCATTCTAAGGCAAAGTGTAGTAAGGCACTTAGCTTCCCTTTAGTATTTTAGGAGAAAAATGTACCAACAAGGGTAACAATATTTGATAGACTGTATGCATTTGACTTTTCCTTGCTGTGTTTTAATCTTTTATTTTGAATCTGCATCAGAATAGATTAATTTTCATATTTAAAGGTTATTACATTTATGGAATAGATGGGGGTCAGAATAACCCATTGCAAAGGTTTTTCTCTTTGGAGGGGAGAAATGGTCTGTAGTTGTGCCTAGTAGACTGTGATCTTGGTGGTTAATTACTAACTGCATAAATAGGGTCAGGCTTGGTTAATACGTGGCTGGGGTGAGTACTGATTCAGTTTATTCTTGCAGTAAACTTTACTGAAGCCAAAATATATTAAGGACATGTGTTTTCAATTAATTGCCAAATACTGAAATCCTTACTCAGGAAAAACTCCCACCAACCTCAGTGCAAGTTTGGCCAAGCAGGAACCGAGTAAGATTTTTTTAAATTTGTTCTTGATTTATTATAATTTCTTACAGTTCTTCTCTGTGCGGTATTTGCATGAGAAGAACAGGTCTCTCATCAATGGCATGGAGATAACTCTCTCTTGCTATTGTACTGAAAAAGATCCCATTACATATAGTTAGATTCAGTGCTAGAGAGAAGGATGTTCAGTAATTTGTTAAGAACACAGCTTGTTGAAATGTAGCTACTGATTTCAAATTTGCAAGAGATGGAAGCACTACTCCATTCTGCTGTGTAGTAGTAAGCTCACTCACACTTGTTTTTCAGTAGCAAATATCAAAGAATAGAAGAATCTGGAAAAAACTGGCCTTTTATGTGCATAATTGATATTCTCATAGCTTTAAACCTTGCCATTGGTGTTTAGAGAGAGTTAGCTGTGTTAGTCTGCAGTCAGGCAGAAGGCAAGGTGGGATGTACCTTAGGGATGAATTTGTTCAGAAAGGCATACAGTTTAGCAGGTGATAGCCTACTTTATCAGATACTAGACATTGGTATCTAGAGAAACACATGTTAGCTGGTCTGGGCCTAGTTGGTGGGAGGCAATTCCCAAACAGGCAGACTCTCAGGGAAGTCCGTGCTCTTGCAGTTGACTTCAGTGAGCTCCGTTGAGGCTTTGCAGGTCTGGGCCTTTGAGTACTTTTGTTGTAACTCTCCAGTGTTCCTTCCTACCAGATTTGAAAGCCAAAGTTCTTTAACCAGAATTTTTAAAACTGGAGCATAATTTCTGTGAATCTTCTTTTAAAAGCACTGTGGGTGCTGACAGACATGTAGCTTCCTGATCTAACTTATGGCTCAAAAGACATGAATTGAGGGTGGGGAATTGAGCTCTGCTTTGGAGCCAATTCAGTTGAGGAGTTGCATGTCTGCAGCTTCTCTCCTTTAGCTCCCCCTTCCCCCCTTCCTGCCAGTGGGGAGGGAGCTCAAGCTGTGGTTTTCCCAGACTGTGCTGGAGTGGGAGTGGGTGTGGGTGGACTGGAGGCTCCAAAGTGGAGCACCTTCATTAACTTCTGTCTGCTTGGGCAGCGGGGCTGATGCAGCCCAGCCCTGCCCCCAGCACTGTCTGTACAATGGGAGCAGGGGAGAAAGCAGGGGAGAGAGGTTGGGGTTTGCACCGCCTGTGCATGAGGAGAGGCGGCACAGGGCACAGATATAGAGTGCTTGCAAGGGGCTGATTGCGCAACAAACGTAACTTCTGTTTGCACCGTGTATTTTCTCACACATCCCCAAATAAGACCCACACCTTTGTTTTTGGAAGGCAGAATGTAGGAGAAAGTATTTCAGAGTCACAGTTAACTGTGTGACAGAGTAGGTCCTCCTGGAAATACAGTGTCCAGGAATGTGGCATCCCAGGATACAGGCTAGGTGAGGCAGCAGGAACTTCCTGATGTGACAGGACAGTAAGAAGATTAGATTTCAGTTCCTTAGAAAGCCAGTAGCTAGATTGTTACTTCTTTACTGTGAATAGTTCTTTACATAAATTATTCCTATAAATAACAAATTTAGAAAATAACAAAACTTTTTGAATTTCTATGCCACAAAGCCTCATCACGGTACTACAGACTGCATCTTCGCTTGCCCTGAGCAAACTTAGTTACTGCTTCTGACACAAGCTACGGTGCTTGGCCAATAGCTACTGCTGACATCTAGCAAATATATGAAGGTTAAGATTGGATGCTACCCCTTCTGCTTCCTGTGCCAGAAAGAAGTGACAGCTATCTTGGTGGTCATTAGACCATAGTGTCTACTTGCTTCTATTCCTCTGGTTCTATTGCACTAAAGACAAAATGAACTTCCACACTTAAGACATGCACCCCAATTTTGGAATGCTGATTTGGGGGGGGGAAAGGTGTGTGTGGTATGAAAGTAAATGCAGTATGCAAGTCATGTCCTTATCCTTCCTCTATTAAATTAAATGGAAAAAAATCTCACACATAACAACTGCAGCATCACATTGCTTTTCTGGATGATATCTGACCTATTTTCCCAGTCAGAATCTTCCAATATAATTTTTTAATATTACTTTTTTTTAAAAGTTAAGTCTTAATAAGTAAGCTTTATATAGTTTATCCCTGAAAAGTATTACATTCCTCATAAGATCAGCAGAGTAACATTTAGTTCCTTTACTTATATCTTCAGATGTGTGAACCATGTTCTGCCCTATGTTCTCGAGAATGTTTTTTTTATTTATTTTTGTACCTGGATTATACCAGGGGGAGACATCTCTTTTAATTTAGAAGCTTGATGTGTGGCCATCAGGCTTTGAATTCAAACCTTTTTTTAAAAAGGCATCTTTGTTATGTGGCTACAGTGTGTTGGGACACCCCTGGAAGATCTCTCATGGCTCTTACTGTACATGAATAAAATTAATGAGAGTCCTGCTGCCAAAAGCTGTGAATCATGTGGCTTCTGTTTGTATAGTGCTCACGATCACTATTTCCTTCTCTGGAATCAGGATATTAACCTGGGATCGCATCTGTTGATATGATGAGTCATACAAAATCTGATTGCAAGTAGATGTGGAAGCTGATACCTGCCATATGAAACAGAAAACTACTTGCTTATTGGTTCAAATTTTCACTTATATTCATGCCATTTGTATTAAAAATAAGCCCAAACCCTAAATATTTGGAATATTTTCCCTAAATCCATGGGAATTTTGAAGTAAGGTTCTGGGATGGCCTTACCTTAAAACCTCCTATCTCAGTTATGTAGTGTAAAGCATGGATTGCTTTAAAGAAAAAAAAAGATAGTATAAACAAATATCTACGGCTGTTGCAAGTGTAATTATTGGGCGGTATGGTACTTATTGATACACATGAGTATTTTATAGCTGTGTAAATAGAGGATCTTTTTGTTATCATCAAAATAACATGTACTTACAATCAGCAGTGCACAATATCTGCTTGACATCTACTCCTCCTATTGAGACAAAGACTTTAGATTACCCTCAAATTAAAGATACATCATCTTAAATTTTTTAGGGGTTATTTAGTCAGGAAAAGACATTACTGAGAGGAGATTCTATAATAATCTTCACATGTGTGAAAGGTGGTTTCAGGAGGATGGTGTTAGACCATTATCTAGATGTAGACAGAAGTGCGCTATGAGTTAGACCGACCGACCAACCGCTTTACAGAAAGTGCTATGAGTTAGATCGACCGTCTGACCCAACAGACATTAGCTATTGGTTCAGGAGGGTAGGGCATCGAGCTCCAATTTGCAGCTGATACAGTGAGAGAGTCTGTGGGTCTACAGACTCTTCCCCTAGCACCAGCCTACCTCTCCCAGCTCCAGTGCTGTCTCAGTATGGAAGTGGAAGAAGGCAGGGGAGGGAGGTCCATTCTGGAGTTCACCCTGCCATGCTGGAATAGGAGGCAGGTGGATTGGAGTCCCTCATTTCTGGGGGATGGGCAGTTAGACCTACAGTCCATTTGCCTCCCAGCATGGCTGGGCAAACCCTAGAACGGACCTTCCTTCCCACCTTCTCCCCCTTCCATACTGAGACAGTAGCAGGGACATGGCTGAGCTGCTTCAGCCCAGCCACCAGAGTAGACAGAAGTTATTGAAGGTGCTCTGCTTTGGTGCAACTTCATTTGAACACTCATAATGAGGGTTAATTTTTCTTGTGATCAGAGATCTCTGCAGCTGTGCTTTTCTGTTTGGGCACTTTCAAGGGGTCAAGCACATGACAAATGTAATTTCTGTCTGCACGTTCTGTGGCTGTGGAAAACAGAGCAAGTCTTAATGGTCTTAAGTTGCAGCAAGAGAAACTGAGGTTGGATAATATAAAGAACTTTCTCACTATAAGGATGGTTAAGCATTAGAATAGACTATCTAGAGAGGTGGTGGAGTCTCCATCCTTAGAAGTTTTTATGAGCAAGTTAAACAAGCACTTGTCTAGGATGGTTTAGGTAGGGATGATTTTGACACAAGTAGGGCATTGGATTAGATGACCTCCTGATGTCCCTTCCAACCCTCATTTTCTAGAATTTAGAATTGTGGCATTCTAAATTTTCTAAATTATCATCTTCCTGAATAACAATAATAATAATTTTAAAAAATCATAATTTTTCATGGTTCTTTAGTTTGCTGTATCCATTATTTCTCTTTGTAATCCCCTCTTTCTGCACATTTCTCTTTTGGTTATTTCACTGCAGTAGTAAAGGTGCAGCTTTTCAGTAAACTTAAAAGTGTTCCAAGGCTTGATTTTATTGCATTTGGGACTGCCACAATATGAAAGATATACTCCTTGGCTAAGTACAGATAGTCAAAAAGCCTGGGGCTGAATCAATTCAACCTTTGCAGGTTAGTCTAAACGGCATAGATTGAACCAATCAGCAAGTGAACAGATACTTGCTTTTAATTCCAGAAATGCAGCCACATGCTTGCAGTGGCTGCAGAAGCCTGGGGGAGTAGGGCAGGCCTCACTGCTCAACTGAAGCAGACAGGTTGGTAGTAGAGCATGCCTCACTGCTCAACTGAAGCAGACAGGTTGGGCCAAAGCTAGCCTGCCCTGCCCACCCTGCAAGGATGGGTTTGCAGGAGAAGTGCAAGCATTCTAGGATGCTGGGGAACTGTGAGATAACTTGAATCTGGAGGGGATCTTGGACAGAACTTCAGGAAACCGATGTAACTTAAATCAGTTAAGTCTGGCACTACATTCACCCAGGTTTACCTTAAACCAGTTCTGGCCATTTTGAAAGTGGCTTATGAGCACTGAACTCCTGCTGTGTTACGGATTTGAACCAGTTTCTGATCACTTTTACTGGTTTATTTCTAATTTATGTCCCTAACTCTTAAGTGTGTCAGGCCCAGACTACTTGAACATCCAGCTGATGGATGCAATTTTTTCACAAAAAGAAAAATTACTTAAAAAAAAAAAAGCTTAATTATAAATATGAACATATTTGCTCTGTTCAAAACAGTGACTTGTGCAAAAGCTGCCTAAGTCAGTGTCTCAAGATAATGTCCATCTTTGCTCTTAGCTATCCTGAGACCAACTTCGCAATCCACATCTCTCCCTCCCATGGAAACCCCAAGGACATCAATGGGTAAATCTCATGCAGTTCCATTTTTTTCATTCTCTTGGCCTATCTTTGTTCTGTAAAGGAGAATGCTTGGAGTCATTCAAACACCTTGTCTTCCATACTTGTGTGCCAGGCTTTTTGTTTGATCCTCTTATTTCAACCACTATTGCATAATCAACAGTGAAAAGCACTTTCTCTAGTGACACAATGATCACCTGCTAAAACCACACTCTATCTTGTATCACCGTGAGCTTATTTGTTTTTTACATCTCAGCAATTCTTATTCCAAAGAATTTCATAAAATACAATTCTAAGATAATAAGAATTCCATTCAGCATGGGATGTTGAAATCCCATTGCCTGTGCTTTGTTCTGCACACCAGCCTCATTCTTCATGTTTCACAGTCATCTCACAGCTGACTTCCATGTCATCAATCATCTTGCTTTGCCCTTGTGCCAGCATCATCTTGAATTTGCAATTTCTGTCTGCTTGGTGCTGTTATCCTGCTGACTCTGAAGTCCCTTGGCATTTTAAATCCCAATTGTCTTTTCAGCTTTTGATGAAACACAGCTTGTTTCTTCAACAGCCAAAATGCCTGGCACCCCAGAATTGCCACCGACTGAATCTGGTAATGATATTTCTTGAAATGTTAATTCTTACAACAAGCATTTTCAAAAGAAACCTCACAGGGCATTTCACCAAGTAGTCAGTTTAACTTGTCATAAACTCAGGATAAAAATAGCTACTAAGATTGGTGTTCTGTATGAAATAGTATGTTTATTTATTATGGTTTGTATGACATATTTAGAATAATGGATCACTCTGATTAAATTGTCCATTCTTTTTCAATGGTTTCTCAGGACATCCAGTTTGTAAGGTCAGTTATTTTAAATATAGTAAACATCGAGCAACTAATGCAAAATAATATGATGTAATAGTACATACATTACAGTTTTTTGTGCCTTCAGATATCAGTGGATGCTAGTTAATCAAGTAAATCCAGTTAAGCAACTACTTTAAAATATCTCAATTTGCAGATATGCGCATTTTCCGTAGATTCCATGAATACCAGTGAGAGCTGTGTTTGGTACCTTGTGAAAATTGGACCACCTTTTTAGATAGTCAGGACTTATTTGTGCTGTGAAAATGATCTGATATTAGAGATTCAATGTAAATGACAGTGCAGAAGAAGGTGGAAGGGCCTGCGTTCTCTACTACTTTGCATCTTGTGCTACCCTTTTCACTTCTGCAAGATAAGTGAAAAATGTGGTTCAAACATTACCAAGTTAGTTTGGTAATAAACTCACGTATGTATCACACAAAGCAAGGCCACAAAGTGTGGAGTAGAGAAGAATTTAACCCAAAGTCTTTTTTTTTTAATAATTGCCCAAAGGTGTTGTAACTGGACCAAATATTCTCAGTAATTCTATCAAGTTTATTGCTGCATTGTTCAAATGCAACTTTCATAAACTATATAGCAAAACAAAATAACAACCAAGAAAAGGAAATGTTGTGAGCTGTGTAGTGTGATCTAACAGTCCTAAAGTAAATGTGATTTTCTTTCTTACAGTAACTGTTCGAACAACTCTCAGACCTGTTACACCTGGTGCTAGTAAAAAGGAGTTTGGTAAATAAGGGTGTTTTCTTGATACCTAATATAACATTTTTAGGTTTTTATATCATGAAATCCAGTTCTGCACTGCATATTTCTCCTGTTCATGCTTTCAAAGCTTATTCTTTCAGCTTTTACTTCCTCTTTCCATATATGTTCTGAAACTCTTTAATTAGTTTTCTTATACAACATTCTGAACACACACAGTGCAGCTGTACCCCTGCTTGTAGTTTTGACTGTTATCCTCTGTATGAGCAGCAAGTTCTGTTTCCTTTTACTGCTAAGCATTTAATCCAACTGAGGCCATTTGGGATTGTTGTCCTTAAGACTATTCCAGGAAAAATACTGATTTTTCATGGAAAAAGATGAGTTTAGCAGCTGGTCATCTGTCTTGTCACTGCAGGTTGATGGCATGCACTTTTGGATCTCAGAAAAGCATTTTGTTAAGATCTTGGACACTCTTTGGGGGATTCCTGGGTAGGCTGTCAGGTTTCACTTGCACTTTTAAGGCCAGTGAAGCAAAAGGCCATCTAGATGTTAACACTACTGAAGCACTTCCTGAGCTGTTTTTCCACTGAACAAGGGTAATTTAGCTTTTCCTCTTTGGTAATATCACATAACTTAGTAGCAATGGGAAAAAGTTGATTGTTGAAGTGGTCAATAACTTATCAGGCATTATTATCATATACTCATTGTTTAACCTCTCAACCTTCTCTTGACCACTTCAGGTCCATAGACCTTGTTCACCTTGTTCACCACTCCAGATTTATTTTTATTTTAACTATGAAACCACACCATTTTACAACTGGAATAATACAATGGCTAATCAGGGCTTTTTATTAGTATATAAACAGCACTTTGTATATTCAACTTTAAATAGAAACAATCCTGTAACCTTCACCCCATAACACACATGCTTCTAATTAAACTTTGATATCTAACATTTGTGGTGTTGTGGGAGTTTATTCAGTTGAATAAAAGTGAATAGAAACTTATAGTTTTTAGAAGAATCGTCATCTCCCGCCCCCAATATGTTTTTGGCTGTGATATGGAAAAGCTTTTTTTGTGGAAAAGTAATACTTGTTGAGTTTGGAATTAAATGGTTTAGAGAGACCATGTCTTATGTTATATATGTGTTCTCCATTAGGTGTTGATTGCAATTAGTTCAGCCCACCCAGCTGTAAAAGTCTCTGTATAAATGAAAAGTAGGAATGAATGTTGATCTTGTAGGATTTAAAACCATATGTAAAAAATATAAGTGGTTACAACATTTGTGGGCAGCTGGCACTGTGCTAAGTAACTTAACACAGTTCCAAGTACCCACAAATCTTGTAACCACTTACATTCATTCCTACTTTTCAGTGCCCGAGATGCTACTTGTAGACATACTCGCCATTTTCTAAATCATGTTAACTGATCCACATCACACAATTTGAATCAAATTTCAATTCCAGTTAAGGGTTGATGGATGATCATTGACCATCATGGCAGGAAGCGCAGGCTATACATAGTCTATACACTTGACAGCCCCTTAACAGACTGAAGTCACAGTCTCTGTGTGTGAATTTATGCATAATGAATCAATAATACGCCTGTTTAAGTACTGCCACATTGTTACAAACCTACTGATAGTTATCTAAAGTGCTGTTCCAGAAGCCGTAATGGGAGAAATTGACCTGATGTTGTTGGCACATTTGACTTTATGAAAGTGTTGCTATGTGCCTGATAGTCTCTACTGGGAGCATCTACACGACACGCTACGTCGCCATAGCAATGTGCTATACCACCATAGCTCATCACTATGGCGACGTAGTGTCAGCGGGCACAAACTGTGATGCCAGTGCTATGTCACTATAGTGACAAGCTACCTCACTATAGCACGTAGCTATGGTAAGTACTAAATGACAGTGCAGTAACAGCTGTGCTGTGGGGGGCACATGTAGACACACCCACTGTGTTGCCAAAACCCAACTGAGTTTTCCTTGTGTGGATTGATATTTGCAATGCTTATCTGAGTTCCTAAGGACTGTTTTTCCTAAAAACAACATCATATATACATGTTAATACAGTTCAAATTGCTGAATTTGGACTACCCTAGTCTGCATTAACTTTAATCCTCATTCAGTGAGGATTAGTTCACTCAGACTGGAGCCAATTTTAATTCGGACTACGGAGGTCCACGTGTATATAGTGGTAGCTGTTTTCCACATTAAGGGGGGCAGCGGTGCGTGGGTGTTTCACTGATTGTTTTAGCTCTGTCCTTCAACACGTATTTTCCCCTGGAAGAGTCTTCAAATTTCAGAAGTATTCCAATTATGTCAGCACTAACACCACCAGTTTGAAGCATGAACAATTTAGATATATGATGTCTTTTTTTTTAACATATATTTAATTCAAGCTCCTGGTCAACTATATAGAGAGAAATTCATTTTGTTAAATATTCAGTACCCTTCATTATTCAGTTGAGTTCTAAGAAAGCTCTCATGCAATTCTAGTCTAAGGAGCCCTCAAGCAAACATAGGGAAAGCATGAGTTTGTTGGCCAAACGGCTAGATTCGTGTCCCTGGAGGCTAAGCCAATTTTATCTTTAGGAGAGAGTCACACACACGGTGAGTTTATTATGGGTTTATTGGTTGCGCAAGCAATGCCAACAGAGGAGCTAATGCTCTAATCCCTGATGGCCCCGATCTTTTCTTGAGATTTTATTTTTATAGTTTATATAGACAAAGGGTTATAGCGTGTCATATAACTATTGGCAGCACCACAATTTCCTGGGTGTTATGTCTTATCTTAGGGGCGAGGATTAGTTTGCTATTGGTTAGTATCCCCTATCAAGTTTCGTGCATGCGTATTTCAAAAGCAGAACTGCGGCAAAAAGTTCTGTCGCATGCGCAGAAGAAAAGGGGAACTACGGCAAAGTTAGTGTCTGGTAGTAATCTTATACCTTAATGTAACTTTAGGGCATTATGTAAGTATGGCTATAAAATGCAGAGCAAGCAAGAAGGAAAAGAAACCCACAACTCAGTCGTTAGGCCTCGTGCTTCTTACACAAGGGATCATGAGGGGCTCATACGGTTATTATTCAAGAGAAGTCTAGGTCATGGTGTATTTTTACCACAGTTGATATCTTACTTTTCTAAATTAAAAACCTGACCAGCTTTTTGTGGGGAAAAGACTTCTTTGAATATCAGAAAGGAAAGTAGCAAACCGGATTTATTTACTGTATTTTTCTTTGTAGGTCACATTTATTATACAGTCAAAGAATGTATTCACTTTCTGTTACCAGCTTATGCTGAACAACATCCTTTCTATTACACCCATATGTGGATGTTAGAGAATGTACTCTATTTCAGAAGTCTTTATTTTACTCAGCTCTTGCATACATGCTCATTAGGTACTCTATTGTAAGTCTAGCATCCCTAAATAATATATTTAACAGAACTTCAATACTGCACCAATGGAGGTACAGATATTGGTTAGGTCATTCTCACAGCATCTCTGTGAAGCCCTTAAAATTCTAATTTCTCATGTGAAAGATTGAATAACCATTTATTTCTCCAGGGATCACATGATCAAATTAATTATTGACAGATAAGATGTACTTGTAAATCCCCTGCATGTCAGTGCACATTCTAGGCAGATTACATTCTAGGGTTAATATTTTTAGAAAGATTTCATTTCAAAATCAAATGTCCATAACTCCCAGATTGTGCTTGTAACACCACACATCAAGTCTTTCTCAGCCTGTTACCTTGCCTTTAACATTTGCTTTCTGCTCTTATCTGCTTTGTCCTTCCTTTCTCTGTCAGTAATATTTGATGAGATTGTATTTGTGATTTCACCAGTTAGTGCCATCTCCGTTGGATATATGTGTTCATGCTTGTCCTAGCAAATAAACACTGGAGCACAGGAGGGACCAAAAGTATAACAACGTATTTTGACACCTGGTATAGGTTGTGTGCAGAGCACCCACTACTACATAACATTACTGTCATTTGACTTGGTACCTCATATGAGAGGGCACCCCATGCCGGGATATTTCTGGCACAATCCTTGCTACAGTACTGGTGAAGGGGAGGGTTCAAATAATTCTTATACAGACAGAATCTAAAACATACATTGCAATCTTCAGGTTCTTCAGTATTGGCTAGACTTTGTCTTGAGCTTCTGACTGAAGACAATTCTGTTCCATGTTGATTCTCCATGTTTTCAGTAATAAAACCCCAGTTCTTGTTTTTGTTTTTTCAGTTTCATATGACTTTCTGCCTGTTTCCTCCATTCCCCAAACTCCAGCAATATCACAGATAGAATCTGATAAACTATGCTTAAATTACTTCAGAAGCCTGATATTTTGTGCTGAGTATGTTGTTACTGTTTCCATTTAACTGGTTCCTAGGTGTTTCCTGCACTAGGGTTTCATATTCCATGTTATGCTTTTAAATTGTACAATTGTATTCTGGTGGTTCTGAGGCTAGACACAATGCAGGTTCGAGGCACATGTTCCTGTTGGATGAGGGCCCTATTTGGTGTGATACTTGCCAAAGAAAGGAGGCAAGAGAATCAGAAAAGGACTTACAATATAAAGAGGAAAGGAAAGCTAGGTGAAGTTGAGGTGATGATCCTTTCTTTGGGGAAGAGGGCCAGATGTACAAATTTACTGAAGAAAAGATATTGGTTGGTATCCAACGGTTTGTAGGAAGTGGCATACCTGTGGATGGGAACAAGTTCAGGCCAGTGCTCTATCAAAGCAGTCAGAGAAAAGCCTAGACTCTAGGGGATTATCCAGATCTTTTGGCGACTTTGTGGGTTAACCTTTGGTCAGTGAAATTACATTTGAAGCCACTCCTCCATCTGAGGCAGATAGATAGAAATACTACGTGGAAATACGTAACCATAAAGTAAGCTTAACACAATGTACCATTAAAAAGATATCTTATTCCACAATGATAACTAACCTTGTCATGACTGAGGCTCAGTGTTCCTAAATAGGACTAAGTAATGGCAGTACAGTAGGTAGATACTGTGGATATTATAGTTTCAAAAGAGAATGCAAAACCAAGACATTTTCCAAAAAAAATAGAAATAAAAGACTTTTGATTCTCTTCATTTAACTTAATGAGTGAGATTCCTATTGAGATGCTATGTATTTCTTCTGCTTGGTAAAGACATTTAAAGACTTGTTGGCTGTCTTGTATATCTTGCTTTGTATTGTTCCATAATCTCTCTGTATAAATATATATGTATAGCAAAGGCCTGTTCTAGCTACTGTAGCTCCTTTCATCTGTGCTGAAATAATTTTTGAAAAGTTGTTGAGATATGAGGTTGACATTTTTTACTTTATTGGATGGTTGGTTTTTTTGGACAAGCAACAAGGGTTTAAAGGGACACATTGCCCAGTCTTACCATAAATAAATTGTTCAAGTCTTACCATAAAATAATTAAGATGCAGTTTTTTGTGAACTTCCTAGCAGTATTATTGGTGGACTCGCTGGGATCCCAAGACAGCTTAAAAGTGTTCTTTAACTAGATTAAAATGTAAAGCATACATCTTCCAAAGATTAATTTGCAACTTTATTTATTCTGTAGTACTGTAAACTAGGGACAGCAGCCCAGCATGAAAAGAAAAACCTACTTGTGGCATGAAAAATATATGGAATGAAGTAGATTTGCGTAGTGCTAAAAAGGGATACTTGTTGCAGGAAGTCACTGTGTTTGTAATCAGTATTCCAAAGGTTGTTATCCATTTATGCAAATGTGTACAGTATGCAGTCAGCTTGTTTTAGATGTAGTTGAAGGCAAATGCATAAACTGCTTCTTGTGCAAAACCAGATGCATGCAACATCACTGAACCCATAAATAATCTTAGCATGTACTAAGATAAGGCCTTTTTATTTTTTTAAACCCATAGTAAATGAGTTTGTTTCCTAGTTATAAGAAGGCCCTCCTGTCTGTCTAAACAACACTTGTGGTATTGTTAGAAACTTGCAAAGCAATGCAATGCAGTTTCCTCTCTCCCTGCAAACCCCTTCTCCTGTACTCAACAGCATGAAGTTACAGCTTAAGTTTATTTACATTTTCTTTTTCCTGTAGCTACAAATAGTGCTGAACTGGAAACATCTATGCCTCTAATTTCCAGAATACCTCATTTGTTAGGAACAACAATGGGTAATAATGAATAATGCAATTTTCTTGCTTTAAATTAACTACTACTTTGTCGCAGCTTATTTTAGGAACTTTTCCTTGTTTTAATTTCCTACCAACACAAAAATTCTTATCAGTTGTCACGACAGTTTTCATGGCTTTACTCACTACCTTCTTTATGGAAGCCAACATGCAGCCTGTGTTTTGCTACCAAGGTTATCACCTATGATGCTGCCTTGCTTGACATCATCTTTTGTCTGTGTCCAGACCTTTCATTTTTTTAAATGTTCTTGTACCTGATTAAGCCTAATGCATGAAGCTTACATTAGAATGGATTATTTGTAAATAATATTATTTGCCTAGTGAATTAAGCATCTTCGTCTGCTGGCAGAACAACCACAAGTTAATTAAAATTGTTCCAAATTGCTCAACAAATTTGTTTGCCATTTTTTACTTTCATAGATGGATCCTATTTTGCTGTGAGTATTCATGATGCAAAGGTACCATCATTCTATAATAGTATAGATTAGGGATGCTCAACCTCCAGCCTGTAGGCCAAATGCAGCCTGCAGAGCTATGGTGTCCACAAGGCTCCTTGGGTACTCCATAGGTGTCCACAAGGCTCCGCAAGGATTGGGAAATTTGGCGACGGGAACAGTGGAAATAAATACGGCCACTCTCCCTGCTTCCAAATTCCCAAACCCTGAGCCCCACACAACAGGTTGGGGCCAGGACAAGCCCCCTCCACCAAGGCTGGATCGGGCTGGGCCATGCCCCCTCCCCTCCACAGGGCTGGGTTGGTGCTGGGCCATGCCCCTTTCCCCTGCGGGGCTTGGCCATGACCCCTCTACCCCCACCCTGTGGGGCTGGGTTGGAGCTAAGATGCCCCTGGAGCTAAGATAGCCAGATAGGACCCTGCCATCACTGCCCCATGTTGGATTAGGACCATCAGCCAGATCTGGCCTGCAGACGGCCTGGGCACTGCCCATCTGGCCTGCCAGCCAAAAAGGTTGAGTGCCTTTGGTTTAGGTAAGTAATGTGATACCATTTTTGATTCTGGTCAAGCAACTTGGGACACTCTCTTTCTATGCAAATTTCTCTTTCATCTTTTAAACCCAATCAGAAAATGTTCACAGAAAGCAAAGTGCTGCAGGAGTTTTCAATCCCAGAGAATATCTGCAGGAATATTATTTCCTTTCCAGCTTTAAAGACGTGTATCCTTGCCATTGTTCCTTGAATGTTTGATGCCTGTAGTATCCTAGCAGACTTTGAGTCACACAGATTTGCATTGTTGTACTTTCCACATGGCTTAATGTCTATGAATTCTGCTATTTGAGGTACAATTGGCCGTCCATGCACTGTGGCTGTTGTTTCTGTTTTAATTGTCATTTTCAACCACTAGCCCATTCCAATCTACTCCTCCTCCTCTCCCAGTCTAAAGAATGCTCACTTCTTAAATTGGTCAGACTGCTAAGTTTAATTCTTGGTGCCTCAAAACAAAAATCTCTAAAATTTAAAAATATCATAATAAACATGATTACCTCTTTCTTTTTATAGTTTTCACTGATAAGCAACCTGTTCTTTCAAGCCCCACAACATCTGATGAGCCTGAAATTTCAGATCCCAAACCAGGTACAATAATTATTACCCAGTCCTTCCCCTTCGGAGAATCAGGGCCTGATCCAGAAGCCTCTGAAATCAAAGGGAGTCTTTTGTTGATTTAAGTAGGCTTTGGAGCAGACTCTGAGAGCTGTGTTTTTTATCAGATTACAGGGTAGATTACTACCAGTGCTGTCTTACAGCTCTGACATCTCTGGTAATATTTATCAGTCTGTTTTCCTTTCAGGATTTTGAAAAAAAAAGTAATGCACAACACTTTATAAAACCATTCTTAAAACATACCATGTTCTTCTACAACAATAGTGATAGTCCAGATAGTCTAGTAACACTGTTGTAAACTAATACTGTAAAACTGCTAAATTGTTTAAATGCAGGGAAAACATATCCTGCACTACATGAAGACATTTCACAACTTGTAGGCACCTAATTCTCCAGAGCTGTGACAATAGTTGGATCAGTTACCAGCTTTCTGGTCCAAGTATCATGTGCTTTTAATGTCTGGCTAATCTGCAATACAACATGTCCTTTTTATTGCATTCCTGTGTATTACTCTGTGCCATCTTGCTAATGGATGGAATATAACTCAAAATAATGAGGTAAGACATGAGAGAACCTAAAATCTGATGCCTGGCAATGATTTTGATAGTGAGAATTTAATTCAGAATTATTGCAGTGGAGTCAGGAAGGAATTAAATGAACATCCCCAAATTTCTGCACATTTGGATAACATGATTTATAGTTCACATAACTGTGATTAAAAAATCTGAACTCATCCCTAATGCATATTAAGCTAAAAATGCCTGAGAATCAGTGAAATACTTCCTTTTTTTATATATATAGCAAATTTGTTTTACTTTTGAAACACCATCATCTTCCATAACCTCTTTGCCATCTTATAACTGTCACCATTTCTTCCAACAGAAAAAAGTGAACTTCCTTTGGATTCTCCCACTGCTAAAGTCTCTAATCTTCTTAAATGGCCAAAGGCAACATTGGGTAATGTTGTTTTAAACAGTGAAAAATTCTGTATTTTTATTTCATCAGCGAACATCTCATCCCTCACAAACTCATTTCTTCCCAAAGGTCATTTCATGCATCTAATCATTAACCTTCATCGTAATTCTAGATCCTTGTTTTTCTGTCAGCAAATATTCTCAGGCTTCCTGATTCATTTCACTTCTCTGTTCCTACAGAACATAGTTTTTGCTAGTTTTACTGCCCTGTGAGGAGCTATAAAACTTGCATGGAGAGCTCCACCATTCTTTTATTATCTGTCTCATGTCTCTAACGTTCGTTGTGGAAATTGTAGCTGTCTTTGGGATGACACTGAATCAATTTCTGACCAGTGTACAGCAATTCAATGCTATCTCCATCCCTGAGCTCCATTCCACCCTGAACTCTGATGTCATCAGATGGCTTTCACATTCCGTATTGAATCTCATCTCCATTACATACCTGTGGCATGCACTGTTGTTGTGGAAAACTCTTTGTTAAACAAACCTTGAAGCAGTTTATTAAAAACTAAGCTCTTTCTTTCAGCTCCAAATGAAACATCACTTGTTCCTTCTAAACTGAAACCATCTGCTACTCCAGAAGTACAGCATGTGAAACCGGGTAATTAACTGCTCTGTTTACTTAACAGAATGTATAAAAAAGCCATGTTTAAAAATTACTGAAAAATTACCCATAACATTCTCACAAGGGAAGCAGACAGTACAGACTTTTGATCCATGCCTATTATTATTCCACTTAAGGATTCATCTAAGAATAGACTCAAGGTGATGGGATTGTTGAACATGAGTTTGGTTATAAAATGTAAAAAACCAAAAAATAACCCCAAACGCCTCATCTATATTACCCTGGTGGTTTTGGTGACTATCTAAATAGTAGAGTAGAGTATTTTTCATTTCTGCTTTCCTATTTTAGATGTAGTTTTGTAATGTGCTGTACACAACACATTACCTGTCTTAACACTGTGTTCATACCTAGTAAGTATTACTCATTTGTGGTCATTTTTGCTTCCAAAATGCCATGAAGAGTCAGCATCTCTTTAGTGCAAATAGCCATGATTGACAGAAGAGATATAGGAAAGAAGAAATGTAGGAAATCGTGCAAGAGCCTTTTTGAACCCCTATGCTGTTCCAGTCTGTTTAAAATCTTGTAATGGTAATGTTCCAATCTTGTTGTATTAATAACTTTAACTGAATCCTGATAGTTTTACCATACTGTTCAATTATTTTGGATTCCTTTTTGTTTTGTAGCCCCTAAACCACCACTTTTGGAGCGTAGTACGCCTAAAACTTCTAGGATTACTGACTGGCCAAAAACAACACTAGGTAACAAATGTTTCAATAGCTATCTTTCACTCTGTTTCTGTTCCAACACCATTAGAACTCTATTACTAAAAATGATTTCATACCATCCGTCGTAATCTTGCCTACCTTATTCTAATTCTAGACCCATTTCTCATCAACAGGAGACCAGTTAGGAAACAGTTCTTGTTTCTTCTAATAGTAAAAACCATATTAGAGTTTGTTTTTGTTAGGCAATAAATACTTTAAGTGCAAACTGAATTTAGTTTCTCCTCCAAATTTAATCTGTCTACAGAATCATCATTTTATCACTTTATATTAAGGATAAAACATCTGTACTTAAAATGTCAATAGGAGGCATGGGTCTCCATAGGTGGCATTTACCCTGATTGTTTGAAGATTGTTATGGTCCCAACTACAACAAAAAGCTAACAGCCCACTTATCCCGCAGCATGATTAAAAAATTATCTTTGAAAAGTCTAGTGCAAGGCCTGGTAAAGACATTTCTCAAGCAAAAGTTTAGAGGTTATTTTTCTCTACATAAAAATCCTAACTCTCTCCTAAGAGCTACTTCTTGTGGCCTTAGAACTATTCATTAGGCTTCATTCTGCTCATTGCTATGTCTGCTCTTTGTGTTTGAAAACTTTTCAATCACTTCATAAGACTGTATGTCATTCTGTATATCATTGTTGTCAGTCAAGGAAGCCTCTCATCATGAATGTAGCACAGAAGCACCTTTGTAATCCTGCTTTATTAAAAAAAGGGGGAAAGTAATACTTTGGAAGTGCTGATCACCTCCAGCATCCTTAGACTTTGTCACAGAATCAGGCTTTAATTTAACAGTTGGAGTGGCTAACTGCAGTCTCTTCCCATGCAATTTTTGGAAGATATCTTGTAGTTTGCAGAATTGCTTCCTCCTACCAGTTTTTCTCACTACTCCTATAGTCAATGCTACCTTTTCATAAGTAGAATGAAAGGTGAGACTCTTTCCATGGCTTTCTGGTGCTCTGCCACAATTTCTTTTGAAATCTGAGGTCCCAGAATTCATATTAACTTTCATCCCACTAAACCTGTCAGTTGATAAAAATTGATCTGCAGCTCAGAAATATATCTGTTTTTGAAGGGGAAGTAAAACTTGACTAGATTGATTTAAATATTTATCAGCCATGAGGGGATGAGTCTTTCTGGAACATGGACTAGCAAAGTTTCATGAAAATTGCCTGGGCCTTTGGAGGGCATTACTTTTTGCAGCCAACTACATTTCCAGAAGTCATTTTGAAGTATCACTACTTCACATAACCTTGAGAAATGTGATATCATTCCTAAGGGGAACAATTAGAAAGAACTATATATAATCCAGTCTGTTTCTTTCAGCTCCCAGGGAAACAAAGTTCATTCCTTCTACAACTAAACCAACTGCCAGACCCAAAATGCCACGAACTAGACCTGGTAATTATGTTCCATGCCAAGCATTATAATAATTTATTTCT
This sequence comes from Alligator sinensis, assembly GCF_000455745.1. Lineage (NCBI taxonomy): Eukaryota > Metazoa > Chordata > Crocodylia > Alligatoridae > Alligator > Alligator sinensis. The sequence goes on from NW_005842606.1 coordinate 745,288, forward strand.
TTTGTAATTTCATGTATGTGGGTTTAAAGTTATAGTGTTTGAAATTCAGCAATTTCAGTTCTCAGGAAGAGTATACAAAGAGCACATAGAAGGAAGAGTATGGAAAGAGTTTGCATCCCTTGAAAAATGTTAAGGTCTCTTGGTGAAGACTCATGGTTTTCTTCTCTGTGTACCATTTGATTTAGATTTGCATGAATTCATTGACATTTAACTTGTCTTGAGGCTTATAAGAAATTGCACAAATGAAGGGTGAAACTCATTTCTGGAGCTGAGCAGGTGGATATGCAATTTAGCCAGTGAGATTACATCTAGTTTTGCATCTGAATTTGACTTGTGATGGGGGTTAAGGGAATCCACATACAGATTTATTTGAAGTTGCATAAATAAGAATACACATTTTATATAATGATGGTTTATAAAGGTGTTAAATTTTTTAAAAGATGCATACAGTTTATATTGTACTCAAACATTCTTTAAACAGAGATCAAATGATATTATAATACCTTCCATAATCTCTGAGAAATTTAGTTGAAATTTTGGTAGTAAATAGAAAATTGCCCACTTCTAAACACACAGTTCCCACTGAAACTTGTTTTCTTAGTTATATTTATGTCTTGGAATAACATCAGTTATTATGGAGAAATTTTAAAACTTTCTCACTCTGTCTAGGATTCCTTGGTAAACTTTTTTCACAGAAAAAAACAATTTATATTAATATGGCAGTTTTGTTTTGTCTCATCTAAGGATGCTTTTCATACACTGTGCCTGAATTTTTTATTTTTTATCAGCAGAGAAAACAACTCATTTGGAAACCATGATGCCAAAATTTTTTAAACCATCTGAACTGCCAAGGACAACAGTGGGTAATGATGTTTCCACAGTAAATGGCCACTTTGTATTTCTGTTTAACTATAGAACAGTCAGTGTGCTTGAGTGTTTATGCTTCTCTTTTTGTCACCTCTCTGTTACTGGTCTCACTGACAGGTCAATCCAGAGGACATCCCATCTGTTCACCACTGAACTTTTAATGACCAGCCCATTTTCTTTCCTCTACACAGATGTTTGTCAATTCTGCCTTTTCTTCCATAGGAATAAATTGTAACCCTTACTCAGGTGTGTTTGTCTGGAGCACAAGTTAGTATGCTAGAGGACAAAAGAAGATCACAGTTTGGTCTTCAGCCAGGAGGGAGGATGTCCAGGCTTCAGGCCCCAACCAGCATCCTGGAGTCAGTCAGATTTAACCAAATCATAATTTCTTCCCTTGATTACCATTCAAGATACCATAACTCTGTGCAGATTCTTTGCACTGAGATACTGTCTTAACAAGGAGCCAAGTCAGGTTTTTGCATAGTTCTTGAATTTTTTTGCTATTGTTTTTGCTCATCATTGATCATTCTCTTGTTTTGGGTAAGTTTTTTTTTCTGTTTGCATTAGAACTAATATGAAATTTTAGTCAAAAACAAACTTCCTATAGAAACCAAAAATTTGTGCAAAATTGACTTTCTGGTTCCCCAAGCAAAACTATGAAGTCCTGAAGACATACAGCTTCATTCTTGTTTGGGCAGGGGAGGGGGCAATAAAACTAGTCTACAAGAAAAATATGCATGGTGCCAATACAGTCACGTTCAGCCATTGTGCTCACTTGTATTAAGAGCTTTCTGTTTTCCTAAAACATAGGAAGTCCTCCAGTTGCCAAGAGAGAAGCTGGTGAGAGTTGCTTATGAGACAGATTTTACTGTACATCTAAATGCATTAGAGCTTTTTCTCTTCAGGAACATTGTAAAATTGTATGAGGGACCTAGATTGTGTCCCTCTTGCCCAACCTTAGACTCTGATGTGCGCAAATTCTCTTTTGTATCTTTCTGGCATAAATATCTTGTTCTGCAAGGGCCTGTGTCCATTAATACTTATGGAATATGGCACCCTTTGCATAGAACTACAGAACTGCCCTGAAAAGCCTCACCTATTGGGAATATGTATTAGGGATCTCATATGAAGGTGATATCATCATCCTAGTCCATACAAGGGCCTGTTCTATCCCAGTCACCTCAGTTCTCCCTTCCTAGCTGCAGATAGTAAACAGAATTCGCCTTAATTTTTTTCAGGCTGTATCTTTCATTAGTCAATTTTATTTTCTTGTTGTTAGTGTAAAATAGTGTAAGACAGCTTGACATATGTATTTTTTCCCCTTCTGTGAGCTCTCAGTCCCTTATTGGATCTATGTTGGGTCATGTTAGATCTTCAAGAGGTTTTACTCCTGCCTTGCAATCATTCCAAAGACCCTAATGCCCTAATCTAGTGTCTTTTATGCTTGAGCAAACTTTACTCTGTAACTCAGTGCATAGCTTACTGCACATGAGAAAGGAAAGACCCTTGAGACTTCAAGCTTCTCAGTGCTTACAGCCTGATACTCTGAAAAGCCCTTTAAGAGAAACAAGACTGATATCTCTGCCTAGACCAACTTACAGGACACAAGATATATTTCAACACTATGATCTAATCACTGCCTTCTGTCACAAGGATGGGGTCATTATGAGGGCCAGTTCTGACTTCTTGCTGCAGATGGTCTCAGATTACTACCTGTCTCAGTATATTTTACTCCCTATGTCCTTCCACAGACCCGATTCCTGTCCAGAAGTGTCATCTCTATATCTCTAGAAAAAACTGACACCCTTACAATTCTAGCAAATTATTGAAACATTTCTTGAGATGCCAGGTTTAACCATTACCAAATAGAAACTCTTACACTAGCATTTGGAGATGCATAGAGCATTTCTATATCTATGCCAGTACCAGTACTCCCAGTTTAAAGATATGTGTGAACCACTACTGTATCGGTACCTGCCTTAGACAAATTCTACTGGAGGATATTCACAAAGCAAGGATTTGTAGTTCAGGGCAACTTTTTGCCCAATGTCACTCCTTGGATTTAGTACTGTATTGGGATGTTCAGCTGGAGAAAGTGTTCTCCAGTCCATATTTAACTAAGAACTCCTTGCCCTACCACTGTATCGGTGGAGTATTGCTTCCTAATCTATCACAAGTGGGAATTCAAAGGATCCCTTGAAGAAGAAAGACAAGTTACTTCTGTTCTCCGCAAGTTGCCCCTGTGTATTTTCCCTACCCGCTCATCTTTCCCGCTACTTTGGAGCTGTGTAGAACATCAGGACTCTTTATCTCAGGGACTGAAATGGCTAGCTGTGTTGAATTAACTCTCTTCTGTGGATCAGGGTCATGCCTTCACATGAGCTATCTCATTCAGCTGGTGGGCAGATATGGCTTTCTAAGTGTGTTATTCTTCAGCTTAGTACCAGCAGGGCCACATCCAATGAATTCCAGTTTATGGAAGTGACTGCAGAAGAACAAGAAGTACTGATGAGCTACCTTTGCTCCTCAAAGCCTTGAACATTACAGTCTCAGTTCTTTCTTCCTTTCAGCTCCCAGTAAAGCAAAACCTACTCCTTCCAAACCTAAAGTCTCTCTCCAACCAGAAGAACCTAAGACAAAACCTGGTAATTACAATATGCTCTTCCATAACTGTCTTCGGCAATGTTTGTACGATACCTCCTGACTATTTTTCTGGGATGCATGTCCACAGATACAGCATAAATATTGGCATCAAACAATGTCACAGACTTAACCATCTCTCGTTAAAAATGATACATCAAGCAGTTTTTATTTTGATTGTTGAATGCAGTATTATTAGCTAAATTAATGACTGACTTCAGGTTACCAATGAGTTAAGGACAGAAATAAAAAGTCTGAATATTTTTTTTTAAACATATGCCCTTTCTATCCTTTGTCCATGCCATTCTCATTAACCAAACACAAATCACACAGTTCTGTGCAGGTGGTTAAATAAGTTGTTTTAAATAGAAATGAATAAAATTTTTCCATCAAAAAGCATGATATACAGGAAAGTTTAACTGATAAATAATTTTATACATTATTCATAATATTTATGGGTAAGTGAGCCTCAAGTTTTGTGGATTTCCACCTGAAAGATTACTTAGGATCAGACTACAAAATCTAGGAGTTTCTTGAGTGTAAAATTAAAAAAATTAAGCAAATTTGATTTTGGTTTTTTAGCTGGTGTCTTCCAGGGTTCCATCATGTTCCATTTCAAGAATCTTTTCAAAGTAAATGCAATACTCTAATTATCCTGGAGCAGGGGTTCTGAGATATTTCAGACTAGTAGAGTTCAACTGCTTTTTTCAGCCACCGGACAGTTAAACTGCTCCAAACATCAAGGCCTCTGGGGTGCATCCAGATGTGCATATATGTTTTCCTGGAGACAAACAGCAGTGGCACATAGTTGTGCCACTGTTACTTATCCCTAGGGAACACCCCTGTGTGCACGGTCTGGTCCACAGCAAGTTGTCTTGGGTGAGGTAGGGCCCAGCAGCCTTACCTGGGGTCCTTACCTGGCATGGCTCCAGCTGGCCAGGCTCCGATTTTGGGCAGCTCATGCTGCTACCACATGTGCCACCCCAATTTTTTCAGGCATGGTTTTTTTTGACACTGGGATCTCCCAGTGTCTAAAAAACCTGCTGTACTTCAAATTAGCAGCATGGTGAATGCCTGCATGTGCAGCTCATGAGGTCTGTGGTGTCACCTATTGCACATTTACTCTCATCTGGAGAAGCCCCTGGAGCACAAACTCTGTAAGAGATTGCTCACATTTCAACAATAGATGAACTTCATCCATGTACAAAAAAGATCCAGAAATGACATAGTCAAGCTAAACTTTACAGCATCCTATGCAGTATGGATCCTAAGATCTTAAAATACGTGCATGAACTGTTGAGAAAATGTTAAAGAAGCTTAGCTCTAGCTCTGTCCATCTTAAGAGAATGTCCTTTGCTCCAGCAGCAACCAGGGAATCTGTTCGTGTTCCAGTCACTACTAAAGTTTCCCACACCCTTGAACATCCAAAGGCAACAATGGGTAATAATTACTGTCTTTTTCCTCCTCAGTGATTTGTCATCTTTTTGGTTTTCCCTTTCATCAAAGAGGACCATTTAATCTTTTAAAAGAACATTTCATTTCACTGCGTTCATAACTAATGACTGACTTTCATTCTGCTTCTAGATACGTGTTGGTATGGCACTGATGTCAGCTCTTTGCTATTATCTTTCCTGTTTGTTTTTGTTGCAGTGAAGTTGTCACTTGAAGCGGTTGTATTGTTCACTGTTCTTATCTGCTTTTGATATTTTTAAGAGCATTCTCTTCTACTTATTTATTAAGACTGAAATATTATTAAGTCAGCCGCACAATTCCCATTGACTACAGTAGAAGTAGGATTCAGTCTTGAATTAATTAATATGCATAGTTCTGGAAACTTAAGATCAGGCAAAAGTATCAGCGTATTGGTAGTGAATAGATTAAGTGCAACAGTCATAAATTCAAGCTGAACAACTCTAGTAACATTGAGAGGAGTTAAATGGGAACATCCTTTCATGACAATTGATCATGAAGAATGAAAATCATCCCTGAGCTTGTCTATCCATGCATTTACACTGGTTTAAAGTTACCATGCAGTAAGTTACGGCTCAGTAAGCAGGAATAGGCTGGCATCTACACATGCAGGTATTAAAGTGAATTAACGCTGTGTATTGACTGACTTTTATTTAGTATTTTGATCATTATATGAGTTTTATTTTGTATTTTGATTATTATCTGTTTGTGAAATTTCAATCTTTCCTAGACACAGGGTCCAGCTGTGAAATTTGGTTTAGGAGCTCGATCTGGATCCAATATTACAGCTTCGCCTATTTTTAGGGCAAACAAAACATTTCAATGTGAAAACCTAAGCTACTTGCAGGAGTTAAACAAAAGTGATGTTGGGGTTTATAATAATACTAGTATTTCAAGGCTCCATACTTTAAAAAGTCTCAAATACCACTTGAGTCACTAGAAGCAGCAAGAGGAGAGTGACTCAATTATGGAAGAAATAATATTTATTATTTAACATTTTAAGACATTTTGTGAACAATAGCAAAGATCAATGCCCTCTCTGTCCTGTGATTCCAGGGCTATGGCATTAGTTTCAGAATCCCACCCGTCACCTCCCCATATAGGAATATTATGCTGCAGAGTGGAAGCATTATATTTAAAAAACCTGCAGTTGTCTTCCCTGGAAATTTTGCATATCAAAATAAAAAATGTAAGGTCTGCATAAAAACGAAAGTGATTGCAAAATAAATCATTCATTTCGATACTGCCTGTATCATTTGCTTTAATAGTATATTCAAGAAAACCCTCATATTTAGTAATTTAAATTAAGCTGCCATGATATTACCTGGGTGGTCCATCAAAAAGATCCAGACTCCAGGAACTTTGCCACAAAATGTAGGTATGGTTTGCTACAGACTGCACAAGGCTTTGATAATTAGCAGGTGGCAAGGTATGAATTTATTTGAGAGGGCAACTCCTAATTGAGGTGCAGGATATGGAATTCCTGGTGGGTTGTTTTTTTTTATCTAGCAGTGATCAATATTTCACTGCAATATTTTCCCCACATCCACCACTTTTTTGAACAGGGATATTAATGACTGACTAATTTTCTGTTTCTCCACCAAGCTTTTGTTGTGCCAATGTAGGCTTTCAGTCTGTGTTTTCTGTGGTCTGACTAGTGATGCATAGGGTAATTTAACTATAAACTGGACTTTTTTTCTTACAGCATCATATGAGCCACAGCACACTCCATCCAAATCTAAAGCATCAACAAGTGCCGTGCCAGAAATGACATATAGCGAACCTGGTATAGTAGTCGCTTTTTTTCTGTAATTCAACACATGAACATGAAGTAATCTTTTAGCCAGACTCAGTGGCCCTGTTATGAGGAAGTTATGAAATGAAACCGTACAGCTTGCTTGGAGTCATCTAGTGGTTGACAAACCACCTTTGAGTTTTAAGGTTGTAAATTTTATAACTTCAGTATGTGCCTGATTAAAAGCCTCATTACATTTAAAGAAAAAGGCATAAGAGTTACTGCAGTAATAAAGATTTTTGAAACTTTACTCCTAAACTTTACTACATTCTCCCAGGTGCTCCCCCTTCCCACTGCAGCAGCAGGGTGGGGGCACAGCCATGCAAGGCCCCTGGGGGTGTGGCCAGGGAGCTCAGTGGCGATGGTGGACAGACCCAGCTGCCAGTGGGATAGAGGGGAGACTAACTCTCCCCCCTGCCCCCTTCTGCCTCAAGGGCCATGGTGTCCCACTGCTGCAGCAGCAAGGGGGAGCACCCGGCAGACCCAGCTTGGGTCCCTGCTGATGGGATAGAGATGGGGGAATTAAACCCCTCCCTAGCCAGATCCCTGCTCCTGCTTGTCCCTGCTCTGGCTGGGGAGCAGAGGGGCAGGGCCAGCCTGGCTGGGCTGGAGCAGAGAGCCCAGCCCAGAGAGCATACCAGGATGCTGGGGGTCTCTGGTTTAACTTAAACCAGCAAGGGTCTGGGACAGACATTGGATAAACTGGTTTGAGTCAAATCAGTGAAGTCTGATACTACATTCAACCAGGTTTATCTCAAACCGGTTTCAGCCATTTGAAACTGGTTTATGTGCACTGAAAGTCTGTTCTGTTACAGGTTTAAACCCGTTTCTGATCACTTAAACCAGTTTTTGTGTAATGTCTGTCCCTAGCCTGAGTGACTAAGGACCTCATTGGTTAACAATGGCTTTATCATAATTGTCTTTGCTTTGTTTTTATCTTCCCATTTAGAAAATAGAATTGTGCTCCAGAAGTCCATTTTAATCCAACTTCTTAAAAAACCTCTGTGTTCACAGAACCTATGTATCTTTCTACTTTTTTGCTCACATTCAAAAACAAGCAGCACCAATTTTCTTTTTGATCAATCGCTGGTAAAGTCACTTTTCCAAACATGTTTTGTAGTGTTGTTTCTTCACTGAAGGCTGTAGGCATGTGCTATTTATCAGACAAACATACCTTCATGATACACCTTCATGTTTTAAATATCGATAATTATAACCCAGGTTTTTGTTTCAGAATCAAGTGAAACACAGTTCATACCTTTGACGGCAAAATCATCTGTTGAGCCCAAAATGCCTCAATCTAAAGCTGGTAAAGACATTATCTTTGAAATTTTGTACGCTGAGGCTTAATATTACCTTAGTAACAAAAGGAAAATATGATGGGTCAGGACCTGCATTTTTCTTTAGTTCTAACAATGCATCTTGTGAAGGAACCACAAATAAAAATGTCGGGTTTGCTAAATAGGATCTATATAGGGGGCTATATTTTTAAGTCAACCTTGTACTGGGAGGGGGAAAAGGAACTTAGATTCTTTCCAGAAAATATTTCACAGAGATGAATACATTTTATTCTAATTTGAATTTTCATTGGATTTCATAGGTTTATATATCTTTAGTAATAAAAAAGAAAGAAAGAAAATCAGTAACATGTACCCTATCAAAGGGTGCCTGCAAAGCAGATGTGTTTTTTGGAAGTATTTTGCCATTATTCTGTAAAGCTGGTTGAAGAGTATGCATAAGAGTGAAGTTGCCACACCTTAACAGTACACAACAGATATAATGGAAAGAATGATGGACAGTATAATGATGTGATTTAGTGTCTGGCTACTTGTTCCCAGGTTATTTCATTTTATCATACTGGAATTTAATTCTCTGCCAGTTTCTTACTGCTAAGAGATGATCCAGACCACTTATGGTCTGCTTGAGGGCATGGACCTACCTAATGTAATTCAGGCAGGAGTAACTAACCCACTGCATGTATGTTACAAGTGGAACATGCATCTGCTTTATTTGGCGCATGACAGGTCTGGCAGGGAACAGGGAGAACAGTGCAGATAAGGCAGGAAGGAAAGCAGAACAGCAGATCAGGCAGGGAAGAGAGTGTAAACAATGGATGAGGCAGGGGAAGGGGATCAGAGGTGCACCCATGGCTTGTGGTCCTCAGCCAAGAAGGTTGGCACCTACTGGGTTAAGGTATGCTGGCTTCCTAGCAGACAGCACACAAGGAAGTGAATTTTTAACCTTCATGTTCAGCCACATCCAACTCCAAACAGCTAAGCACCCATTTTTAACTGAATTAACTGTGTCAGCCATTGGCAAATGTCCAAAGTAGCACTCAGGATTCACAGGGAATCCTTTTCACTAGCCCACCATTTTGTCCTCCTAAAATTATTTTTTTTTAAACTTCTTTGGAGGAGTCAAAAAGGAGAAAATAATTGAAATGAAACACATTGTTTTGACTTCTAGAGGTTTTGTTGTTTTGTTTTGTTCTTAATAAATTGGAAGCAAATCTGGAAATGAAGTTATTTTGAATCAGTAATCTAAATGTTTCATTTAAAAAAAACACTGAAACAAAACATTTTTCAGCATTTTCATTAGGTTTAATTTTTTACAATTAACTCAATTAAGCCAACATACGTTTATGAAATATTAGAGCGCTATGAAATCTGCAGTTTTTGTAAGGAGACTATATTCAGATTTATCCTGTAATCTCTATCCCTCAGGTTGCTACTATACCAAAAGTGCTACTATACCAAAAGTTTTTCCACACAAAATTATTACTGTATTACTTTGCTGTTGGTATATTTGTTGCTTTTATTATCAGTATTCTGATTGTTATTTTCTATACTAAGTAGACACAGCTATGTTTAGATTGCCACTACCTTTATTGACTTTAAATATGTGTAATGTGTCTTGTTAGTAACAGTGCAGGTGTCACTTGCTACAGTTTGAAAGGCTACAGCTGTCAAGCTATGATTACACTAGACTTTTTTTTTAAGTGGTTTTTGTTTTGTTTTGTTTTTTGTTTCAACTGAAATGTAGTTCATTTTTTCCATACCTTAAACATCCCTACAACCAGAAATACCACGTTCTAAATCTAATAATGACATGTTTTGCAACTCAGTTAATAGTATTTTAATGTATTTCCTTTATTTTGCTGTCAAGAAGTAGTTGTAGACTGTCATCTTGTATTTGCAAGTTGTAGTTTATTTTGAAGTTGGTATAATTTATTGACAGTTGAGAAAAAATATTTAATAGTGCTGTGAGTTAATTAGGTAACTGGAGCCAATCAATGACTTTACACAAATTGATATTTGAAGCAAATGGGATTTTTTATTTTAGTTGGTCACTATAAGCCACCTTTTCACAATTTGATTTGTCCTATTCTGAGTTGATTGTGAACAACTGCAATATTTGATACTCAGCAGGCGTGTCTACATGTGTTGCTATGTCACTGTAGCAACACGCTACAGCAATGTAGCGTCCACGGGCAAGAACCATGAAGCTTCAGCTATGTCACTGTAGCAACACGCTACCTTATTATAGTGCATCGTTACAGCAGCATAATGCCTAAATATAGCTGTGTGCAGTGCACACAGTACAGTACAGACTGCTACTGAGCCGTCATTTAGTACTTCCAGAAGGAAGTACTAAATGATAGTGGAGTAACAACGGCGCCATAGCAGTATGTGTAGACATGCCCAGCATGTGGGAGTTTAATATAGTTTGCTTGGTTGTGATTGATTACAAGTCTCCTGGTGTTTCTAAATTGAATGAGCATAACGCTTCTAGTCCCCAGTTAATCAAAGCATGTAATATCATTCTTAAGTTTAGGCAGATAAATGGTCCCAGCTGAGGGACTGAATTTCATAGGGTGAGATAGTAAGTTAGAACAAAAGGAAAAACATTCAGAAAACAAAATCTACTAGATAGTAGACTAGTTTTCCAAGGGTCATGTTGAAGACAGAATCACTCAGGACTTTGGGGCTAGGTGGACAACGTATGATAGGTAAGAGTCATCTCACAGATGTGAGATGACCTGATGACCCAGTAAATCTTTTCTTTTTCTGACTTCTATGATTCAATCATTGTATTACCCCCAAACTGTGATTTTTGTCATCTAATGCATGGAATTTCTTTTAACATAGTGGTGTCCTTGGAATTAATTGACCACAGTTTCCAAAAATTGGAATAAGATTTTTGGAAAGATTACTTTTGATGTTTCAGAGATTTGGCATAGCAGAGTATGAGCATCAACTTCTACTTATTAACTTACCAGTCAAGTAACTTTGATCATTTTAAAGGATGTTCCACAGTTCAGCTTTTCATGCTATTTCTGTTATTTTGTTTCTAATACAGTCCTGGAACCTATTACACTTAGAACTGAACCACCAAGGTCAGCAATAGGTAATGACATTTCCGTAGCAAGCAATCATACTTTGTTTTTCTCATCATGGAAAACCACTGTGCAGTTACTCTCTTGCGCCATCAGTTTCTTTCATCAAACTGCAACTATTTTTCCTTGATGTGTCATTTGACACTGAAGGGTCTTAAACATTTTGTTTTGTTCACAGGTAAAATGTCTCCGTTCTAAGACAATAAGGCTATTGGTTTTGAATCACCATCTGCCTGTGCTAGCACATTTATTCTTTGCTGGGTTTGTTTTTTTAAGCTGGGCTCCAAAACTGACCAGGAATTCCATTCACGTGCTTAGGCTGATTCAGCTCTACATAATGCTATATTTTTCTTTAAACTCTTTTGCACACTTGGCTTTGCCTTCAGTGTTACTCCATTTTCTTTCTCCATTTCAGGCTTGAGGTATTCCATATTCTTGTGTTACTACTTGTTGCACCTGGCATCACCTCAGATTCCTGGAGTGCTAAATAACAATTTATAACCCTGCTTCTTTCTTTCAGCTCCAAAAGAAACACAACATGTTCCTTCTAGGCCTAAACCAACACCCAAAACTCACATACCTCAGACTAAACCTGGTAAATTATTTGCTAATATTATTGAATATTGAGCTTTAGTTCAAAGCAGCTATTTCTCTAAGTGATTTGAAACATACTCAGAATCATAGCAATAAGATGAAGCTCTGCTGTAATGTGATAGGTGTATTGTTTGTTAGCCATTTATGACAATAACAGAAATTCACTAGCTGTTGATAACCTTACGTAAGTCTTTCCTATGTTATATTGACGTGGCTTTGAATTAAAGTGGAATTACTCTCAATGTATACCAGTATAATTAAGACTAAAATGTTATAAAGTATTAAATAGAATGAAGTTTAGGCCCCTGCCACGTTACACTTAAGACGTGATTAACCAGTTAACCAGTATCAAGCTCCTGCATCGGGGAGACCCCTCAGCTGACAGGGCTTCCAGCAATGGGGGTGAAATGTAGTCCCACAGCAGGGAGCATGGATTAGCTGACAGGGCTTCCATCTGCAGGAGCTCATGGTGCACCCCCATAGCTGGGAGCCCCATCAGCTGAAGGGGGCTGCTCACTGCAGAAGCTGTCTATTTGCCAGTGCAGGAGGAGCCTGGGCTCCTTCTGTGCCAGCAATAAGGCACGATGGGATTTGATGCTCAATCTCACCGTCACACCTCCTGCCATGCACATATTGTATCAGATCTCATTGTACTTTTACCTGAATATCTGGTATGTTGGAGATGTATTTGTAGATTTCTTCAAATTGTTTTGCATCATTATTAAATACATAGTTTAGACTTTCTCAGACCTGATGAAGGGCATTTTGTGCCCCAAATCTTGTACATCTGTCCCAACTATAGAGTTAATTTTACTATCAAGTAAAAGATATTACCAAATAAATTTTGCTTACTGAACTGCTAAAAAGAAAGACAACTTTATGGCTTCTACTATTGCTAATTGTTATATCTCTTAGTCTTTTCTGGAAGAGTGAGTAAATTACCAAATCAACAGTTAATATTTAACTGGACTTACAGTATCAATATATATAACCATTCAATTTTCAATGATACTCTGCATTTAGTATTTATTTATATTGTCAATAAATCTAAATTCAATAAAAATTAGTGGTAGTCAGAAAAGTCAACAGTTATTCCACAGGGGTATTCAAGACACTGTCAATAGACAGTCATGCTCATAAGTGCACACAGCTTAACTTACTAATGAGTGCCCAGCCAAGTGGATAGATTCACTGTGCCATGTTAGTGGGCTTCAAAATAAAGCCCTTACTAATCACGATCTGCTTTGAAAAAATCCAACCTGAGCTACAGAGTGACTTTTAAAATCCTGAAATCATTGTAGCTGTTTGCAGAAAGACTCTCTGCAACTTCCAAGTTCACATAAAACTTTTATTTAATTGAATATATATATTGGCAATGTCTTTCTCCCGTCTTTAATTACACTTGCATTCATCTGTCCTCCTCAGACGAAAAATAGTGTTAATTAGCATCACAAAACTGAGAAGATTGTATATCCCTTGTAAGCATTTTATTATAATTTTCAGTTATGTACTGATCATCATTTCTGTGAGCTGCACTAAGATACAGAATGTTATTTCTGAACTGATGTCTATCTGTCTCACCATCTCATTTTCTTGGTATTACCCATAAAGAACAGTTAGCATAGGAAGAGGTGTCACTTTTGTTGTGCCTTTGCATTTCTTTGGGGAGGACTGCAATAATGATTGAGTCTTAGGACCACAAGTACCTGTTGCACATAAAACTGGAAAACAGAGTGAAAAGCAGGTGTTCTGTTTCACCTTTAACTGCATGCAAGGTAGAGCTAATATGTGGCCTGTGATATTCATGTTGCCCAATGCACAAATAACTAATTCTAACAATATGGACAAAAAAGAGGGTTTCCAAAGCCAGTTGTATTTACAAATTTCATATCAAATATATGTCTCAGGAAAAAGCTGCAAGGTATGAGCTCCAATTTCCTGGCTTAGGGTTGAAGTAAATGTAGGCATTCTTTTAAGACCATAGGGAGATTCTTGAAAAATATTGGCTTGTGCTTTAGGGAACTATTTTCCCCCTCAACTGTTTAGGTCCTAATTGTCTATTATAAAGATTTAATGTAGATTATCTGGAATATAATAATTTGTGTAAATTGACTAATTGCTGGTAGACAATTGAAAGCATAATTACAAGACTTAGATACATTTTAATGGAATTATTCCCTTTTTTTCATTAATCCTTTTACATTTCTTGTTTTCAATATAGTCCTGGATCGTATTACACTTAGAACAGAACGACCAAAGACTGCAATAGGTAATCACATTTCTGAGGGGATTCCCACACTTGTTTTTCCTTCTTGTTCATGATGTTTACACCATAGCTTCTGGCTGAGTATGCTCCTCCACCATTACTTTTCACCATTGACTTTCTTTTTATTAGTACTCTAGGTGTCTTTGCCATTTTGCACTAAAAATTCATATCCACCTTGCTTTTCCTTCACAGGAACGCAGTTCTGGTGAAACAGTTTGCTTCTAGAAAAGTTGAAAGCAGCCCTGTCTTTCTGCAGCCATCTTTGTGTTCATGATAGTGTCATTTTGGGGTTTTTTACACTCAGCTCCAAAACTGGCAAGCAGTCCCACCATTGCTTTATTTGGTTTTCTTACAGAGAATGTCCATCAGCACAACTCCTTTTCCTTTTAAATTCCTTTGCATACCCAACTTTCATTCTTCTTTATTACTCACAAAGGATATTTGTTACTCCAGTGGGGCCCAGAGGCATGTTTTGTCTGTGTGTATCATGCCTAATGTTAGCCAGAGATGGCTGGAAAACTGTTTTAATAATTGAGTTCTTTATTTCAGCTCCAAAAGAAACACGACGTGTTCCTTCCAAACCTAAAGCAACGCAGAGCCCAGAGATGCTATCAACCAAACCTGGTAAATACCATTTTGCAGCTCCTCAAACTGAGGTGCGTGTTTCATTAACTCAACCACAGTCAATTTGGTGTTTCACCTATGTGTAATACATGATACACCTACAACAAGTGAGTTTTATTTGCATGTCTTGAATTTGTCTTGGAGCATTTCTTAAAAGACCTAATCCATTACCAGCAAATGGTCCCACGGGGAAGTACCACCCTCACCACTTGGTGATATATTCTCTATGTAATTGTAAAACTTCCCAGTAAGTTAATTTTATTGATCTATGGCTTGGGGGTCATTTTTTTCAACCTGTCACTTTCACAGCTGAGTATCTTGCATAGAAAATGTAAAATTATCTATAGTTAAGCCTTCAGTGATGTATCTGTAGTGACTGTATGGGTCTTCTCCCTGTTTTCGGTTCTGTCTATTTGCTAGCTCATCTAAGGTTTATTTTTTGTGACATCTTTGTTTAGAACTGTTTTCTGGGATAAAAGAGGTATAGGTGTGAACATTAATTTGTTATGAAGGAGAAGGCACTACTAACAGCCTTTATTTTTTCATCATTCATATTTCAGCAACCCATTCTACACAAGGCCTTTGTTTTATGTAGTCCATTTGTGTTATATTCATTTATAAAATCAATTTATGTAAGAAATGAAAGATCTGTTGTCTACAGGCTTCAAAATCCAAATGTAAAGCAGCTAGAAATTCACACCAAGTTAATTCTAAAAGCCACATGAAATATCCCTGTAATTGGTTACAAAAGACCCTAGACTTGTATTTAGAACCTGGCATACCTTGTAGGTACTGCCTTGTGTTGGAAGTGGCTTTGAGATGCAGGATCCCAGCAGATATTCTGTGAGACACTGCATCTCAGAGAAGCACAGTCATTGTAGTACACATTAGGTAGATGCTATATGGACTACTCTTATGGATATCTACCTCTGCCAGTCACTTGGGAGGCGGTGAGGGCTATGGAATTGCCCTCACCCTGCCTCTTCCTATTAACCCTGTTCATGCCAAGAGTAGATACTGCTCTTGGATTTGTATAATACCTAAGTTTAGCACTTTTAGGGGGAGACTGGATTCTTTTTTTGCCTGCCCCACTCCCCCTGCCCCCCTTACATATCCATGCAGGACCAGACAGGGCACAGTGCAAGTCTTAATGCATAATACTTTAGTGTTATCTACTCAAAGTACCTAGGGAAGGCAGCCCAGCTCTACTTTGAGTAACTGATTTGAATCTAATTCATGGGTGAACAGTAAGATGTGAATACCATTTTGTTAGGTGATAGTTGCATACTGTCTCAGTGAGAATTGAATATGCACATCTAAGGTCAAGTCCACAAAAGTGCTTCAAGTGAGATCTAATTAATCTACAAGATAATCAAGTCTGTTTTTAAAATATCCTTTGCAAATAAGGCTAAGATGAATTTTAATTAAATATTTCCTATGATTATTGTGCTATTTGTTTTTATTTTTCATTATTTTAATGCAGTGCTGGAACCCATTACATTTAGAACTGAAAAACCAAAGGCAACACTAGGTAAAGCAGTTTTCAGATTGAATAGTCATATATATTTTTCCCTCTTAACAGAATAGTCAAGATAAGAGAATATAATTCATTCACAATCACTCCATTACTTTTCTCTCACAATTCCCATCTTTACTTTTCACTTTTGCCTTTCTTGTGCATTTGTAATTTGACTCTCAAGTCTGTTTGTTGCCTTCTTTGTTTTATTCATAGGAATATAGTAATGGTTGAAATTCACCATGTTGTGGAGTGTCCATAAAAGGACTATACATTACTTAAGTCCTACTCAAACCCTCAAATTTAAGAGACTTAAGCGATCTTTGGAGAGAGTATAGGTCTGTTGCAGGCCTTTTTCGCTCAGCCTTTGACCTATCACACACACAGCTGTGAATCATTCTACCACAACATTAAATAGCTCCATCATCCTCTCATTCTGTCTTTTCCTTTTGGTTTCAAACTACCTCTTTTATTGTTATTTTAAAAGCTCTGTTCAATACAAGACCAGGACCTTGCTTATTTGATGCTTTTCCACACACTGCTGCTGCTTCTCTTCAGACTCCTGTGCACCACTTGGCTTGTAAACAATTACATATGCAAAAATGATCCTATCCCCATTGCAGGTTCTGAGGCACACTGTGCTATGGCTGGCATCAGGGTCTCATTCTTAATGATATTTAAATCAGGTTCTTTCTTTCAGCTCCTAAAGATGCACGGCGTGTATACTCCAAACCTTCCAAAACAGTACCCAGCCCAGGAGCGCCACCAACCAAAGCTGGTGAGTCTGTATCTCAGTACGGTGAAGTTCTTCGTTTTCTAACATTCTCACCATGAACTGTTGGGCTCTGCATGGCACAAGGAGAAATGTATTCTACCAAGCCTCTGCTTGACAGCTGTCAGGGAACAAGATAATGCTAATAAATAGTCACACATAATAGTAAATGCACAGTGATTCAATTTATAACAGCAGATAATTTTATTTTTTTGTGTCCTAGCACATAGGAAGATATTTGTCTCTATTTCCATAGGCTAGGTAAGATGTTTTTTAATCAGTTGTCCTACATCTATAGTTTCAAGAGACTACTTCATCTAATAGCAACTGGCAAAATTCCAGAAAAAACACTACCTAAATAAAAACCCAAACAACCCATCTAAATGTGAACTCTGAATTTTCATGTTTTTGCTGCTTCTGTTGTTTGACTGGAGGTATTTTGGGGCTAAGCTGACTTAAGAGGGCAATAGGTACTTAGAAAATACAGCAAATATGGTTAGGAGCAATGGGAGAAGGAAGAAATGGAGATCTTTAGCTATACAAGAGTAGGAGGAGTAACAGTCTTAAAGGCCTACCCTGGTTTGCAAGAGCACTTCAGTCCCTAACCTCTGCTGTAGTTTAAATGGGTTTAAATGGCACCTTAAGGGCCAGTATTAGAGTTGGGAAATTTCTATCCATATTATTTCAGTGGAAGATACAGGTTTGCAAAATTGTCTCTGGGAAAGTGTCAATTTTCCTTCTGGAAAATCTAAAGAAACCTCCCCTGGCAGTCTATCTGTCTGACTTTACAACTCTGCTTCTCCTTGCAGGTCCCAAAGAGACTCGACGTGTCCCACTGAAACCTAAAACAACATCCAGCCCAGATGTACCACAGGCAAAAACTGGTAATTCTGTCATTGTTTTGCTGTCCTAGTATCAAGGGGTTGTTTGTTTGTTTGTTTAGCTGTTATTCCTTAATAGACAAGAGTGTTTTAAAGCTAATCTATTACCAGTGCTGTGATGCAAAGTAGCTGCCATTTACTATGTCACATTTGATGTCTTCAGATGAATTTCACAGAGACGTTATGATTACTTTTTCTGGTGTTAGGAAATGAATGGTTAAAGAACTTTAGGGAACCTGTTGCTAAATAAGATGAAATACCACATTCTGAAAAATGTTAAGAAGCTTTATTTTTACGTTTTTATGGAGTACACATTGCCTGGTGGGCAATTCCTATTATTTGACTTCCCACAAAGTCACTTTAGGTTCCAATAAGATTGACAAACTTCTTGAAGTTCAACTGAAATGAGAAGAGAATATCTCCTTATGTTTTCTAGAAAAGAAAATCTGGGTGCTTTAGAAATTTTCATTAACATAAAAAGGACTTTTGAAAAGGCAAAGTAGCTAAAAAAAAGTATGTATCCAAATTATTGCAGAACAGAATTATAAATTAATTCTAAATGAAAAGAAGCAATTCCAAGTATTTGGAGACTTCATGTGTGTGTGTGTCACTTCAGATTCTCTAGAACAGCTGAGGATTCATGAGATGTGAGGGAACAACAAAGGTGGTTTTTAACCTCAATCCCAGTGTTCATGCTTCTCTGATTTATGCTCAGTTGCCCATAGAGCAAAGTGGGGAGTAGTACAGAGCTGCTATTGCACCCAGCAATACTCATTACTTGAATGCTCAAAGGAGCAATCCACCAGGTTTAACGCTAATACAATACCAGACACCAAGCTGATAATTGATGCTTACTTTAACTAGATTTAAAGCTCACAGAACACTTCCTTCCAGGTTATTGCCCTTACTGATTCTTGGGCAATTAATTTGGCATCCACAGGCACTAGCTAATACTTTGCATGCTAAAAAGCCAAAGCGATTATTCAGTCTTTAAGGGCACCTATACATGTGCAGCGAGGCTGCTCCGATGAGCAGACTTGATTAATAAAATCTGTGATAATTACTGGATGGTAATTACTACGCTCCAGTAGAGTTCCTCATCACTTATATCAGTGTCCCCTTGCTGAAATGTGGTGGTAGTGGCACTTTAACTAAACCTCTTTTGATGAGCTTTAGTTAAAACACCCCCGCTACCATTTTTCAGCACGGGGATGCTAATACATATGATGCTTCAGGTGCCTGCAGTGCTCCAGGTGCTCTCAGAGCTGCTCTAATTAAAGCACCCCCTCCCCCTCCCCCCCCCCAACCTCACTCCCAGAGCATGTGTATAAATGCCCTAAGACTCAATCCCTCCTAGTGTGGTACTGCTACTGAAGCAGCAGTTGCATAGTAGAAATAGTTTTATGCTGAAAGTTGCTATGTCTTGCTTCCACTATCAGAAGCAAAATCCAGATAAAAACACTTCACAGTAACTCAACAGTACATGATTTTTGCCATGTTTTTTCCCTTTGCAGTCATTTTTATTTCAATGTTATCACTTCAGTGATGTCTTTTAGCTATTACTGAACAGCTATGTTCAGTAGCATCACAACATTGAATGGAAGAGGCCAAAACTGATGCTTACCTAAGAGTTTTCAGCCTCTTCTTCTTTTGAAGTTTCTTATTTCACTTAAAAAGGCCACTGTGTTGTATTTGCAGTTTTGACCTGTAAACAGATTTTTAAAAATGTTGGTGATAGGGGCAGCAGACCTCTTAACATGTGTAGGTGGATGATTGAAAGGATTGTGAGGGTAATTATCAGATGTATGTCCTTGGATTTACATATGGCAGGATTTTTGTGGGGCATAAACAGTCTTACTTTTCAGCAACGACACACCTATAAGAAAGGGGAGTCAGGTCAATTTTTTTAAAAATAATTTGTTTCAAAAGAGAAATTGGAGTCACTTTTTTCTTTTAAAGACTATCAAAATATTTTAAAGAAAAAATCGATCAAACTTTAAGGACTATCTTATGCCCTTATATATGAGCACAGCTCTAGATTGACTCTAGATGCTTCTAAGGAAGATCCACATGTTGAAGCATGCAGGTGAGGGCAATGCAGCTGAGGGCAGAGCCTGGCTTCTAAAATACATAGCATGAGAATTCAAATTATTAACCTAGGAGGTCCTTATCAAATGCTGAGCCGGTGTGCTTGTACTACTCCGCCCATTAATTGACTTGAATTAATGTGTATTAATTAAATATACATTGACAACTGAGAGCAAACTTTTATTATTCAAAGGTTCTTGATAATTTTAAAGGGAATTATTCTACCTTTTAGGTAATTCTTATGATTAATGTTGTATACATTTTTGTGTTTTGGTACAGTTTTGGCACCTATTGCAATTACAACTGAACAACCAAAGCCAACATTAGGTAAAGATGTTACCTTTAAAGGTTGGTCATTTTCCCCACTTCTCTTCCATGGACCAAGATTATGCCATTACTCACACACCATTGCTTTTTTACCATTAAACTTCATTCTGCTTTGCGTTGTAGCTTCTCCTACCATTTGAAACTGGAGATTCTTAGCTGCTCTGATTTCTTCACAGGAAAAACCTTGCTTCAGTTCATGCATACATCATAATTTCATTGATATCTCTAGGATTTAAGCATGCATGAAGAGACTGCCCTGCGCATTGCAGCTATAAGGTGTGATGGAAATATCTCAACCATCCTGCAGTCACATCTGTCTATATTTACAGTTCTCTTCATTCTTGTTCAGCTTAGCTCCGAACAGGATCTTACTTGCTTGATCATTTTTCAGATGCTTTCACATGTAAGGCCTTTTTATTTTAAACTCCTGTGTGAATCTGATGTTCAGACTTCTTCATTATCCATGTAAAAAAAGTCATTTCTCTAATACAGGCTCATTACATGCAATACCAGTGCGTGGAAACTTTCAGTGCTTACAATAGGTTCTTTCTTTCAGCTCCAAAAGAGACTCAGTA
The DNA here is from genome assembly GCF_000455745.1 of Alligator sinensis. Lineage (NCBI taxonomy): Eukaryota > Metazoa > Chordata > Crocodylia > Alligatoridae > Alligator > Alligator sinensis. The sequence goes on from NW_005842606.1 coordinate 766,099, forward strand.
TGTTCCTTCCAAGCCTAAACCATCACCTACCCTAGACGTACCACAGACCAAACCTGGTAAATGATTTTGCATTTCATCATGCTGATGAGGTTCATATGTTACCATCTCTTCTATAACAGACTGTTTAAAATAGATTTAATTTATGGCAACAATAAAAATACCAGTAACATTTTTTATAACTGAAGCTTCCATGTCACTGCACTTAGGGAATCAGTCTGACAAAAGCAACAAGATTTTAATTGCATTTTTCAGTGCCTGGTACAAATGTTTCCATGAGGGAAAGTGGCAGTGATCCCTAAACAAAGCTGCTTCATAAATTTAATTAGAAAAGATATGTGTAAGGTAGATGTGAAAAACACTTCCATTGTTTGCAGTAAACCATGAATATTGGGAGAAAGCCCTTGGACTACAAAAGTGTATGTGTGTGTGTTTTTTGTGCCATGAGATTTCATTCAGGTTCAGTTGAAGAATTAACTTTTAAAGATTATTTCTATCCCTTTCTCAGCTGTGTTCCTAGGGAAAATGTTGGCAACCTGCTGAAACAGTAATTAAGCAGACAAATATTTTGATGTGCCAGATTCACATGACTGCCAAAATGAACGTAAAAGAACACATTGTATTGGGACATCTAGAAGTGAGTGGGGTCCTAGAGCAAGTAAAACAGGGGAGTAGAGTGGTGTACACTGAGAGTTAAACCAGGTGTGCATGCTAGTACCATGCTCACCACCTGGACTGGATATGCAATACCTGGCACTTCACCACACTTTGGGGGTACCATCGGACACAGAAGGTACTTTAAATCCTGGGCCAGACCACACAGCCATTCCCAGATGCAGTACATGGTGCCAGTGACCTGTTTCATTGTGCTGTAGCAGCCTTCTCTGGATGTCACCTAATGCTGAACCTCTGGGCCCCCTGCCAGCTGGGGCTGCTCCAACCTGGCTCAATGCATTGTGGTCCTGGGTGCATCTGTACGCATGATGCTTGGGAGCAATAAACTCCAGCACAGTATGTGCCACAGTTTATTGCTGTGCATTAATATGCATGTGTAGATACACCCAGAAGGTACATCCCCATAAGTTTGCATGTGCAGGGTGCACATTCACTGTGGGACATATTTGTGCACTGCTATTTGTCCCCAGACACTGCCCTGCATGTGCACTCTGGCACACGGCAAATTGCCCCAGGTGGGGTAGGGGAGGTTGCCCTAGCAGCCTTCCCTGGGGTTCTGAGGGCCTCCCAGGACAGCAGTGGTGCCAGGTTGGGCACTTTTAGCCTGGCTGGCAGCCAAAGTGTGCTATTTTGGGTAGAATAAAAGCCAATATGTAAAATGCAGGTCCGTGAAAATGCAAATGCATGGCAGCGAGGATCTGAGGGAATGAGAGACAATAGGTGTGAGCCAGGTTGGGGGTGGGGGACAGAGGAATGTAGAACTGGCGATAAAATGTAACTGGTAAAATGCAGGCAGGTTACCTAGGGTTATCACATGGCAGGCAGGTTATATTGCACCATAAATCCAATGTCTATATAGTTATGCCTCTGCTTTTCTGTAGAAAAAGAAACATACAGTAGAACCTTATTGCACTCTGTCTGAATCAATATTTCAGAAAGAAAGAAAAATGTTCTTTTACTTTAGACATTATGTCTGTTTTCCAGTATAACAACATTTTAAGCCAAAAATAAGATGACAGTTTTCATTCCAAATGGATAAATTGACTTTAAACATTTTGGATGCATCTCTAAGTCCTGCAAATAAATTCAGAAGAAAAATTACGCTTGCAAATTTGCTGTAGGAAAACCAATATTTTTCATCAAAATCCACATTTTCTCAAGTAAATTCCAATTTTGAGTCTCACTTTTAGGTGAGAAAACTCTTCCACACAATGAAATATATTGACCAGTTCTAATTTTAAGGCACCTGATCAGAAACTATTGTAACAGCCACTGAAATATACTTATTATTAGGTATGCCGTGGAAAATGAAGATATACATTTAATTGTTCAGGCATATGAAAAAGTCAGCCTATATCATCCTTGCACACACAATAATATACTAAGATAGGTCTAAACCAAGACCCTAGTTCATATTGTTTTTCACCTTTTAGGAAAACCTACATCTAGACCTGAATTTTGTAGCCTGTATTTATAAAGAAAACCTACTAAGGAAAATTTTCACTCCAATAGAAAACAACATATTTGAGTGTAGTGCCATCAAGCTGCTTTAATCTTTGTTTAAACATTTTTTTTAGAAAACCAGTCCTGAAGTTCTCTGGAATAAAACCTCTAATGCCATGCAAATCTTTGAGAGAAAATGCCTGCTACAATTATAAAACACCCCCTGAGCTGATATAGTTTATATATACCTTGTTCATCTCTTTCAGAATTTATCTCCAATTTTTTTCCAGCCGAAATCATTCCATCCCTCCAAGAACCAGTCACTACTATAACTCCTGAACAAACAAAGGCAGCGCTTGGTAATAATGTAATTCAATTAATAATCACCCCGCTGTTTTCATTCTCATCATGGAAGATATTCCAAAGAGAAGCTTATTTCATGCTATAAGAACTAATCAGCCTTTTCTTTGCTTCTAAATGCACACTTGTCCTTTGGCATTGAACACAGAGTTTTGTTTTGCTGTTCATCTTTCAGGCCGCAGCACTTCATTTTCTACCCCAGCCTGAATCTTTGAGCTTGAAAAGACATGAAGGAAAAGGAATCTACTTCAGTTTCGTGTATTTCTGGGAAAAAATAGTAGTCGTATATCCTACCTTTCTCCTATTAGAAGGACCACATACTATAATTAACCTTTAGTAACTGTTGGATAACATCTGCCTGGGGTTATTGTACTCTCTAGATCAGTGGTTTTCAATCTTTTTTCATTTGCAGACGCCAAAACATTTTGAATGGAGGTGCATACCTCTTTGAATTATAACTGTAATTATTCATATTCATCTTTCACAGACCCATTAGACATAATCTGTGGACTTCCAGGGGTCCATGGACAACAGGTTGAAAACTACTGTTCTAGATTTCTATTCCAGTCTTAGAAGTGTGCCTTTCCAGCTTGCCTCCAAGAATACAGCTACTTCTCATTATCCATTCATAGTTAGTTAGCTTCTTAAAAATGAATGCTATTGTATCTTTCCATTATTTCTCAAACTCTGGAAACAAGACAGTAATACTTAGAAGGGATGCATGATTAGCAGCTGTTGCTGCTGCTAGCTAGCTGACACAACTGCCCAGGGCACAAAAACTGTTGTAACTGCCTCTGAGGTGGCATATCCTACTTCATCCATAGTTCCTATTTTAATAAAAATCTAGCGTCTCTGAGACCTTCTTTGAAACAACCAGCCTCTTAGCCTCCCCATCTCATCACCCAGCAAAATCAGGAACAAACTTGAGGTCATTCCAGGCTTTGGTGAATCTTTATTTCATCAGACTCATGGTTCAGTTCTCTTCTTTATATGCCCATCACATTTTAATTTTCAAAATACACAGTTTAACTTATAAATCATTTCTGTCTGCTTGCTAGCACAGTGTGGAAATGAAGAAGTGTTTTAATCAAAGCCTTTGACATTCTTTATGTTGTTAGTCTCTTCAACTCTACAATAGAATAAGACTTGGGACAGACAGTCAAAAAGCCTGAGTCTGAATTGATTCAATCTTTGCAGGTTACTCTAACCTGGCTAGACTAAACCGGTTTGTAACCACAAAGACACCCCAGAAATGCAGGCAAATTCCTGAAGTGGTTTAGGCTAGAAGCCAGAGGGTACTAGAGCAGCCCTCCCTTCCCTTCTAAAGTGCTGAGCTGAGGGGGGCATAGCTAAGCCCTGGCAGGATGCTCTGATTAGGGAGGGTCCCCTTCCCCCACCATGATCACAGAGCATTTATCAGCATTGTTAGCAGCATTTAACACACCATCAGAAAACAAATCCCCTCTCACTAGCTCAAGCTCTTCTTAAACAACTTTTTCCAAGAAAGGAAACATTCCAAGGAGGGACATTACCAGCTACCTGTTGATTAGCTCCAAAAAGGACACAGTCCAGTCTGCCTTTGTCCCATCTACCACAACATGGACCATAGCCAGAATGTGGTATGCTAGCTAATGCTGAGAGGTGTCTGTATAAGGTAGAGGGGAGGGGGCAATCCCTGCTTGAGCAGGGACTGGTGAGGGAAGGAGTGGGGGAGCAGGAGGAACCCAGGCAGACGCCTGCAGTCTCTGCCGGAGCTCCGACGAGGGAATAGAGGGGAGCTCTGCTGTGGACTAGAGAACCCAGCCAGGAGCACATGCCAGGATGCTGGGGGAGTCTGGTTTAACTTAAACCAGGAAGGGGTCTGGGACAGACATTGCATAAACTGGTTTGACCCAAATCAGTTAAGTCTGATATTACATTTAACCAGGTTTATCTCAAACCGGTTTCAGACATTTTTAAATTGGTTTACGTGCATTGAACATCTGCTCTGTTACAGGTTTAAACCAGTTTCTGATCACTTAAACTGGTTTATGTGTAATGTCTGTCCCTAGCCTAAAAGGATGGATCCTTTCTAGCTATGACTGACAATATGGCTAAACTTCACTTTCAGAGGTCTCCCACTGTATGGCACAGGGTGAAAGAAGGGAGGGCACACATGGCATGGCAGGAGGGGCCAGCACAGCATGGGGTATTGGCACAAAGTAGTGGGGATGGAGTGGCCCACATGGTGTGCAGCTCTCAGCTCCTCAGAAGTTTGACAACCATACTCTGGATCATGATTTTATGAGATTTTTTTTTTAAATAAGAATACAGGTTGTTCATAGAACAGACGTGTGTATAGATATTATTTCAGATGTCTAGAAATTGAATTCCAAATAGGTCAGACTATATCCTGGTACTCATAAATTCAGTTCAAAAAACTTTTACAGAAGGGACATATTAATTTTTTTCCTGATCCTATGCCAGACTCTGAGCCCATTACACAATTTCATATGAGATAATTTAAAAAACTATAGTCATAGTCCATTCAAAAATCAAAACAGATTGGGTACAATATCTTCACAGCTCCAAGCAGCAATTCAGACCCATCTCTCCCATCACCTTCATTGACTCCCAATCTCCCCTCTTGAGGAAGGAGCTCAGTGAGTGTTTAAATAATCAACCACAATATCTTTTTTTCTGAATTTCAGTGTTAGGCTATGGGCACATCTACATGTGTTGCTATGGCAACATTGTTACTGTACCATAATTTAGTACTAAGTCCTTTTGGAAGTACTAAATCATGGCGCAGTAACAGCCTGTGCTGTGTTGTATGTGAGGTGCATCGTTATTTTTAGCAGTTACTTCACCATAGCAGCATGCTATACCAGGGGAGCGTGTCGCTATGGCGAAATAGCTGATGGTCACGTGTAGATGCCTGTGGACACTACTTTGCCATAATACATTGCTATGGTGACATAGCATCATGTGTAGATGTGCCCTATGATTAGGAAAGCATCTGAATGAACTTAATGAAACTCTTAATTCAGGACTAGGGGAAGAAACGCAATTTGTACTAGAGAAAAAAATCTGTTTGTTTTAGAACAAAAATGGATGCTTCTTGTAGGAAAGTGCATTAATCACTAGAAGCATCTAATAGTCTTAATTGCTAATCTACATTGTCATCAGAAATTGGCTAAGGTTTATCAGTAATATCTGTAAATTAACCCGGTCTCTTTCTCAGTAATATATGTAGATTAATCTCTGAATTATGCTGTTTGCTTCAAAAATGAAAAACTCGTCCTATTATCTTATTTTTTACAAAACAGTGTTCCCTTTGTTGGCTGAAAGAGCCAAAGGATGAATACCTAAAGTATGCATTAGCAGTCATTTGATAGGTGTTTGCGACTCTACACTTTGAGATCCTATGCAAATGGGGAAAAGATTCTCCAGAATGTGAACTTGTCTCATGTCTTATTTGAATTGCTTTAGATAGCCAAACTTCCAGGCAGGGGTTGATTGGCCTTCTCTAAGGCCATTCTTTTTCTTCCTTTTCTAAGAGATTTGACACCAGTGAGCATCATAGACCCCCAGGTATATAGGCCACAAGTGCTATCTGTTTATGAACATCTTCTTCATCAGACTACTTCCTGCAAGGAAAGAATTTTGAACTGAGTAGCATAGAGAATTACTCAGATTTGAGTAACTTTAAACACTTGTGGAGGAATGTCAGGAAGATCATATGGTATCAAATTCTATTCAAAGATGCACACATTTGCGAGTTATGTGAGAAAATCTCTCAATAGAATTTGAGCAACTAGTGTCCAAATTGTCTTTTCTGAGACTAGCATGCTCAGGCCCTATATTTCATCATATGCTGCATCTATTTTTTATAACCATTCTCTCCTCTGCTTCACCCAAAGCTGGACATTCTGGTAAAATTGGGATGACTAACCCAACCAGGTAAAATTCACAATATTGCTTACATATGGACCAGAACATATTGCTGTGTGTTTCCTCCTTCTTCAATGCTCACACTGCTTGATTTTCATCCATGCTTATATATGGCTTGCCTAATTGCAGACAAGCAAGCCCATACTCCTTTTGGGCAGTGATTGCAACGTGTTCCTTGGCAATCATTTTCCATACTCTTTATGGTTTTTTTTAAATTTCAGCTTCAAGTGAAAAACACTTAATTCCTAGTAAACCCAAAGCATCTGCCAAGCCAGGA
>NW_005842606.1:772814-828029 GCF_000455745.1 Alligator sinensis
TGTGTTATTTTTTTTAATTTTGTACAGTGCAATATAAATTTTCTTTTAGCCAAGCCCAGTTGTTCTTCTCTGCACTCTCTTTACTTTAGTTATTGCTGTGCCACTTTGGTCAGATGCATTGCACTGGGACAAACAATCAACAAAAGCACCTCTTTCCATAAGAAAATATGGCCCCGTTCAGGAGAGATGGAACCCCGTATCACTATATATATGCACTATATATATGGTGCTCCCAAGGAGTTCTAAAAATCATGTGATGAACCATCATTGTTTCAATACTAAAAGTCTTGGGTTTAAAAAAAAGTTTAGATGGCTAAATACAGGAAGCCTTTTCTGGTTATTTTCTAGCTACTTCCCTTCTTTGTGTGTCAGTTTTTCCATCTGTAAAATTACACTGACTTCCTCTGAGATCCATCAGATGAAAGTTTGATATGAGAGTTAGAAATTGATACTATTAAAATAAAAAACAAATGGACTTTTCATTTGATCTTCTGACCACTGCTGGTAGAGTGTGACTATAAAATAATCTTAGTTAATTTGTTTCTATCAACAGTGCAGTTTGTATAGTGTTTGCTTTGGTATGGGGCTTATGGTAAAACTGTTGTTTGAATGTTTCAGAAGTAATACACATTACTTATTGCCATTGAAGCCTTTTGTTCTAGTCTGTGTAACCTAAGTTCACCATGTATTTTATTTTAGCATCTAAGATTCTTCACATTTTTCCCTAAACAGCAATAGATCAAACAACCTTACAACCACTTATAACAAAACCTTCTACCACCCCTGAACAGTCAAAGGCAACAATGGGTAAAAAGTTTCCTTGGTGAATGTAATATATTAGCATTTTTCCCTTTTCAACAAAGAAAACTTTCTAGAAAATATGCCCTAGAAAGTTATTTTGTGTTATCCTTCATTCTGCTTCTAGTTATGTGCATGCCCTTTGATGTAGAAGACCTGTAGCTGAGTTTTACAAATGGTCTCTCTACAGTTATCAAGCCTGCTTGGAAGTCTGTTGTTTCTAACTCTTGACAAAACTGAGTGGTCTCCATTTTCTCACAATATCAGAATTTGTAGTCACTTTGTTCACTGTATCAGTTCATCCTGCAGCACAACACTCTAATTCTTTTGGCTTTTTTTTATCAGTCATCTTACTGCAGCTTCTAAGATCCATGGAATTGTTATTGTCTTTATTGCAGGCTTTTGAGGCATGTGCTTTCTGTGGGGCTTAACATGGCATTGGACTGATTCCTAAAGAATATAATAATAATCATGCACCTTTCTTTCAGCTCCAAAAGAAACACGGCTCGTTCCTTCCAAACCCAAAACATCTCTCAGACCAGAAGGACCACAGACTAAAGCTGGTAATTGCATTATTTCTGAAATTTAGGATGGTGGCTTGCTATCTTTAAAAATGTTGTGCAATTACCTTAGTTACATATCCTATCAGGGTTCAGTGCTTCCATAGTATGACAGATACAGTACCTTTAATATCATTCTATTCAAGTGAGCATATGATGGTGAATTTTAGTAAAAGAAAACAGTGAATTCCTGTGGAATGATGTATGCCTCCCATTTATCAACAGTTATGTTCAATTTATGACAATATCCACCGATCATTTTTTATCCTTTGAGTTACTTGTATGTCTTTACACATTCCTACAGTATCCATCACAATTTACACATTCTTACAGTATCCATCACTGTACTATCTGAATTTTTACTTGTGGTATGTATTGCATGGAAGGGTACCATGAAAAAGTACAACTTCCCTTACTTTATCAGGTAACCTGAAAACCAGGCCCTCTACACATTACAGGTATTGCACAATTAACTGGTAAATTGCGCAATTAGCTTGGGACCAGCTACACTTGTGAAGTACCTAACACACCATAAAACACTCCAACCAGCTATAAGTGAGACCTTGAAAATATGTACTAACTTTATAGCTGGTTGCTATTGAGCTTTAATTTGCATGTTTAGCAGGGTCTCCCCTGTGTCTGGGAGACCCATCAACTGACAAGTAGAGCTGTATGAAGCTTTGGTCCCTGATTCGATTCAGCAGAGATTTGGCCCGATTTGGTGGCTGAATCTCCAAATCCAAATTGAATCAAGAGACCCTTTAATCTCTCTGAATTGAATCTGAACCCTCTGAATCGATTTGGAGAGATTCAGAAAGATTCGACAATTCAGATATAGACACGACTTTAAATGTTTTTTCTACCTACCTCAAGGTACCAGGTGGCTCGTGAATGCTGTGATGGTGGGGCAGATGAAGCATCCCACAGGAGCGTGGGGGACTCTCCAGTGCGCTCGGCAGCAGACCCAGAAGTGGACCAGAAGCGCTTCTGGGTCTGCCAGGGAGCCCCCTTCACCTCCGCCCCAGCTTGGTGACTGGTGCCTCTTGGGTTTGGGGGGCACTCGGGGTCCCCCCATGGCTGATTGCCAAGCAGGAGGGGGGGGGGGCCCAGCATGCTTGGCGGCAGACCTGGAAGTGGATCGGAAGTACTTCCAGTCCACTTGTGGGTTCGTCGCCAAGCATGCAGGGGGCTCCCCCATGCTCCTGTGGGACGCTTAATCCATCCCAGCATTGCAGCATTCATGAGCCACACCTGGTACCTTGAGGTATGTACATAAAACATTTAACAGTGTGTCTATGGCCGAATCGCTGATTCTCCAAATCAGCCTCAAATCTTCAGATTCAGATTTGGCCGAATAAAATTGGGGACAGTGATCTGAATCAATGAACTGAATCACTGTCCCCAGTTCAGGCCAAATCCAAATCTGAATTGAATACGGCCCATTTCACACACCCCTACCAACCAGACTCCCAACTGCAGAAGTGCACCTGCCTAGCCAAGGCTGTGAATCCCACAACTGCTGAGGACTCTCAGCCCCTGAAGCTGCCAACTCTGGATCCCAGCAGCACCCTGCTCCCAGTCAGCCAGACACCAGGGGGCAGGAAATTTCCCCAGCAGTAGGGAGCACCAAGCCCCCTGGTCTGAGATCACAATCAAGGAGCAGGGGCTAGGAGATCTGTATCTCTGTCTGTGCTTCACCATTGTGATCAGGGAGTGGGTGGGCTAGGAGAGCCTTATCTCCCAGCCCAAACTCCACAGTCACTTGGGCTGGAATATCCTTATCTCCTAGTTCCAGCTCCATGACCACAAAGCTGGCACTGGGAGATGAGGAGCTCCCAGCTCTGGTCCCATAACTACAAAACTGGTGCTAGGAGCTCCCTACTGGTGGGGACTGGGGAGCCTGTTCCCCACTCAGCTTCATGTTCACAGAGCTGGGTGGGGAACAGGCTCTCCAGCCTGTTCCCTGCCCAGCTCCAATCACAGAGCTGAGCAGGGAACAAGATCCCAAGCAATGCCCCCTCTCCCCCCACCCCCCGTGAAATCACGGGGCAGGTTCTAGCCCTGTGCCCCAATCATAAGGCACAGGGCTTGAAAAGAGCTGCAGGGGAGGGGGTAGGTCCTAGCCACCTGCCCTGATCCACTGGTCGGGTAGCTAGCAGAGAGCTAACTGCTAGATGCCCCATTGGTGGATTGGGGCAGGGTGCTGAGACCTGCCCCTCCCCTACAGCTCTTTCCAATTCCCCCGCCCTCAATTGGGCACCTGGAGCCAGGAGCTCTCTGCTGATGGGGCAGGGGGACATTGTCCCCGTCCCAGCAGCAGTCAGCCCTTTGGGGGCAGGGTACAATGTTCCAGTCCTGGTGCTTTCTTCCAGTCCCTGGCCTAGCACCCAGGGAGAGCCTAGAGCTTCCCCTGGTGGTAGCAGGGGCCCATTGCAGGGCCCCAAGAAGCAGGAGCAGTTTGCTGCCATTAGCAGCAAATCTGCTCCCACTTCCCTGCATGTGTGGGCACCTGTCGGGGAATGTTTACTTGCAAGTAGTTTACTCATGAGTAAACTGCTCCCGGATCTAAAGCATGTGTAGATACACTGTGTGCCTTCAGAAGAATTAGTTGACTTAGAGCTATCCATGGTCATGCAAATAACAGTATGTGTTAGTGCTAGCTTTGTTAAAAACAAATAGTTGTGAGAGGGAGAAAGACACAGAAAGACAGAAACAGATGTGGGATCTGAGGAATTTTATTCTAGATCCCCGAAATCACATGTCCTGCTATGCCACACATTCATGATCTGGCATGGAAGGATGCTTAGCTGTTTGGATCTAGGATAAAATTCCTCAGATCCCATTGCACGTGTGCTGGAGTGTGCTGCTGGCTATATGTCTGCTGGGATGTGAGCTGGAGAGGATAGTGGGGGCTCTCCAATCTCCATCTGTCCATTCCACATACCTTTAGATGGCACACCTGTAGTGGGCTGCATGTGTAACAGGTGTGAGGAGCTAGAGACAAGAGAGGGAGGCTCTGTGCTACATGTTGGAATTAAGGTAGGATGCAAAACTTCCACAAAGACAGTCTACATATAATTTAATGCAGAACATTTTTGTGGCTGCTTTGCCATCTCTATTATATATATATATATTACATTATATTATATAAATTGGTGGAACTTGTGGCACGTTACAATTTAATGCATAATTAGCATGTTAATCGTGTGATAAATGAAATTCCTGCCAGTGTCCTGAGAAAGAGAAAATGTGCAAGCTGACAAGTAGATTAAAAATATTCAAGTAAGCAAATCATTGTTTATTTGAAGGCTATTTTTTTTAATTATTTCGAATATAAATTCCCTCTAGCTAGCAGGTTTTTTGCTTGTGTGATTTAATGTTGAAAATAAGTGGTCTAGTGTCCTTTTTTACATTTGCTCCCAATGTAGTGCTGGGTGCTTTTAATTGGTGAGCCATGCTATTTAAATGTGCCCACACATCGCATGTGTTAGTGGTGCAGCAAGTCTGTGCGCTGAGAAAATGGTGGCAGGGCACTTTGAACTAAAGCACATTGAACATGTTTTGATTTCAAAGTGCACTACCACCACTTTCTCAGCACAGAGATATGCTGCGCCGCAGATAAACGTAATGCACGAGGCTGCCAGAGCATGCCAATTTACTGTTAATCAAGTCTGCTCTGATGCGCTGGATTTCCAGCATGTCAGAGCAGGCTCCCCACATGTGTGTCAGTGCCTGTTGCTACTGATTATATACCTGTTTCTTTCCCAACACTACAATTTTATTTCCTCCAGCTCCAAAAACAACATCCTTTGGATCAATTAACCTTCATCTTGTTCACATTGTTGATGGGTCGAAAGTGACTTTGGGTAATGAGAATCTTTTGCCAGTTTTGGATATTATTTTTTTCCTCTGCTTTTGCAAGTTAACTGAAATGTTCTTTTTTTAATCAACAATGGTCTCCCTTTTATGTGCTTTCTGATCATGCTCCAGGGATCATGAAGAACAAGGCTGCTTCTGATTTTCCAGCCATTTGTTTATTCCTTTATAAATAAACATCTCATACATAAGCCTGGCTTATAATTGCAAGGCTTTATCCTTACCCTATAGCCTTCTAGTGCCTGGCTTATTTAAATGTCTTATCCTCCTAGTCTCAAAGATTGTATCTTCAGTCAAAGCATGATTTTCAGCCAGATTTCTGGCACTAAACCTTTTCATTTCTAGACTGTACTAAAACAAAAAACTACTTCTCCTTGAACTTACTTTGTAGCCTCTGATTTTAAGAACACATTTACATTCAGTTATGTTCCACTATTTTTGCTTTCAGTTCCAAATGAAACAACTCAGACTTCCTTCAATCCCAAAACTGCTCGAACACCTGAAAATCCACTGTTGAAAACTGGTAATTGATTTGTTTTTCTTAATTCATTCTTTTGAGACTGTTCAGCATCCATACATTATTAGTAGCAAACTGCCATCCAGCCGTGTTTCATTTTTGCTCAAAAACTCAAATAATACACTTTGGCTTGCTTTGAAGGTGTATCTGTCTCCTGAAGTCCCTTGTGGACTTTCCTGCTCCCTGCTCTTCTATGATTCATCCATTTTCATATTGAATACTAGACCTTGGACCTATATTCTCAGGACATATTTTAAATTGAACTATACATTCTGTCTGCATAAATATTCTTCCTGTTTCCAGTGGAGAAGTTGTCTTTCTTCATTTTAGTTCTTTAAAAAATTATAATATGGCATTTCTAGTTCAGAATGGCTACTAAGTTTAATTTCCTAAAGGCAAACTATATGGTGCAAAGAATTGTGGGGGCTTCTTTTAGACCATTAACTTGGGGTAGAATGATGACCACTAACTTGGCTCTTCCAAACTTATTTTTAAATTTGCAGCTTCCGATGTGGTTCATACAGGAACCTCTTCACCTAAAATAACAAAACCATTTGGCAAGCCAGAGGCAACCCTGGGTAATGGCGAATGCGTCTCTTTTTTTAAACCTGATGCTGCTACTTCATTTCACCAGCCCATGCTGTCATTGCTTTGAATGCTCTCATTTTGCTTCTAGACATTGGCTGTTCATCAAAGCTAAAACTTCTTTCAAACTTTTATCTGAATGTCTGATTCTTTGTTTGCGGGTTAGTTTGGTTTTTTTACAGACACTAATCAAATTTCTGAACACTGCAGAGCTGACTTTGTATCCATAAGAGAAGCAAGATTTTTGGCAATATCTTTTGTTGGACCAACTGTATAGTTGGAAGAGCTATTAAGAAACTTCCAGGCATGATACTTGCCTTATTTCTTCTTCAGGTCTTTGTTTCCATAGACAGTTGTGTAACTGGGTGTAAAACAAGTTATCTTCTCTTTAAAGCTAAGCATGAATATGGCAAGTCAAATTCAAATGGCAGTGAACATCTGATTGCTAAAGAAACTAGTTCTCTCTTTTCACTATGCCACCTTATTCCTCTGTTGGAAATTAGCTGTCACATGCCCATTTTGCTTCTATACATTGATGGCACAGGACCTTCTCTGTGGTAAATTATACTGGTATTGTTGCTATGCTTCACAAATCTGGCAATTAAACTTGAGTTGGTTTCTTTCAGCACCACGTAAAGTACAGCTCCCCTCTGGAAGAGCAAAGGCATCTGATAAGCCACACAGCAGACCTGGTAACTAATGACTTGTTTTAAGTTTTCTATTCAATAAGTTTCACCATTTTTTAAAGTGTGTTTAGCATCATTTGAAAGGAGTTATTAATTTCTAATGAATAGTCCACAGGTGCTGCCTTTCCCCTGCTATTTTAAAATTGTTTTGAAGCAGAAAAACCATTACAAAGCAGGTTTCTAATTTTCTTCTGTTGTGAACTCTCAGGCTACATGCAGACATTTGGGGGAGTTAGGGAGAAGTCAGATTGCATTAAAAATGTCCACCTGATATAAGGTAAGTCAGGATGGGGGGCAAGCAGACTCAGGGGGAGATTGGTGATCTGTGGGGAGTTGCAGGGGTCAAGAGGGATCCACAAAACTGAGGGACAGGCAGGGTCCACAAGAAGGACTGTGGGGGCAGGCAGCATCTGCAGGAGAGCTGGGGGGTCAGGTGGGACCTGCAGGAGCAATGGGAGTGCAGGTGGCTTCCGTGGGAGGGATCAGGGGGATCGGAAGCAGTCAGTGTCTATGGGAGTGATTGGTGGGGAGGGGGGGAGGTGGCATCCGCAGGGGGTTTCTGGGGTCCAGGGTAGTTTGGCAGATCAGGGGGTTCATGTGGGTGGGGGGGAGAGGCGTAGAGAAGCCAGGGGCTATTTTTATCCCCCCAATTCCACCAGCAAACCTACCCCCCTATCTGTCCTGTCCCTCCCCTGACTGATACTTACTTCCTTGGCTCCTGGCATTGGCAAATGCTGGCAAAACGGGTACTGGAACAGGCTTGCAGGATGGCGGGTGGCTGATCGGGGGGGAAGGTAGGAAAAGCACAGCCCTGGCATTGGGGCCAGCAGCTGGCTTTCCCAGTCCCAGGGCTAGGCAAGTAACAGTACAGAAATTTGATGCACTTGTCTAACCTAGATCAATTAAGTTTGAGTGTATATCAATCAAGATTTACCTTAGACTGGGTTCTGTCATTTTTAGACTGGTCTATGTGTGTAGAACTTCTGTACAGTTATGGGTTGAGATTGGATTTCTGATCATTGAGACCAGGTCTCACTGTAAAGGCACTGACAGAAGTGATAATTTTCATTCGATCTGGCCACAGAAAGCAGTTTATAGCTGTGACCAAACACAAGTGCATGGCTGCAGACAGCTTAAAAAAGGCTGATTGCATGAAAATCTGACCCCTTGCAATGCATCAGGTATCAGATAAAGATGTTTCAAAATGTAGTGTAACTTGTGTCTGTGGAGCTCCCAGCCTGTCGCTGTTTTCAGAATGGGAGGGGAAAAGGGACTGGAAGGAGTTCAGTCTGGGGTTTTTCAGCCCCCCCTGAAGGGTAGGCCAGGTGTTTTGGAGCATCCCTGAGCTGGCAAGAGCCTCATTTCACCCACCTCCAGCCCTTCAGCATTGGCTGGAGAGCCCCAAGAATGAACTCCCTCTGCTGCCTTTCCCCCTCCCATTCTAAAATCAGGGAGCACTGGCAGAGAACTGTGGTCATTGCTATGGGAACCTGGCTGCAGGCTCCCAGCCCATAGTAAGATTCCCCTCCCCCTGGAACCAGCAGTGAACTTCTGTTTGGCCTGGGGTAATGCTGTAACTCAGAATGCTTTGCAGAAAATGTTCTGAATTAGAGCTAGGAGCCGCACTTCTGTCTGCACTTGAAGTTCTGTACAGGGATGAACTAAGTTACATTGGGTAACCATTTTAAACCCAATCTACCCTCCCCCTAACCTCCCTAAATGTCTGCACTTAGCCTCAGTTGTTCAGTTATTTCCCACTTAGAAGCAGTGACACAATCTAGGAATTAGAACACTGTAGACAGTCCCTATTTGTTCCCCCTAATTAACTCTAATAATGAACCCCCCCTCTGCCCTCCAGTCTCTGATAAGCTGGATGTACATTTTTTAAATCAGACCACCAGTTTGTGCAGCAGACTATTAACTTCTATAACACATTAGGTTTGTCTTGCCAACACAATTCAGTACCATGTAGAGAGATCTGAGTTAGTTAAGATACCGTTGTGCACTGATATTGCTCTCTGCTTGGACAGGTTTGCCCATTTTGTCAGAATGTTCTAAATAGCCCAAGTGAATTGCTACAATAATGCAGCTCTACTGCTTCCAATATTCAGTCTATACTATTCAGAGCTCACTTAGGTATCTTTACGCAGCAGTGCCTTGTATTCAACAAGTCATTTCATGACACTGATTTTGAAGCAGGATTCCTCATTGAAATACACCAGGCATTTTGCTAAGGAACTGGTGGCACAATATGAGCCATTGAAATTTCTGCAACATCTTCCAATAAACCTCATGATCAAGGCTTCTATAGGTAAATGAATAATTTAGGGCACAGACAGAAGTTATATTTGTTGCATGACTGGCCCCTTGAAAGCACTTTACAGTCAGGCCCTTACAGAAGGACAAAGCTGCAGAGTGCTTTAAAAGTGACTGATCACATGACAATCAGCCATTATTACATGAGGCCAAAGAGGAGTGCAGCTTCATTAACATCTGTCAGCACACACCAGGAGCAGAGCTTGGGTGATACAGTGCAGCCCCACCCCCAGTGCTGTCTACAGAATGGGAGGGGGAGAAGGGAGGGGTGGGAGTTCTGTCTGGGATTTGCCCAGCCAGTGCTGGAGGGTGAAGTGGGTGGATTGGAGCCTCCCCCGTAACCCCAGATGGAACTCCCTCCCCTCCCTCCTGGCCCTCCCATTCTGAAGACAGTCCCAAAGCTAGGGCACAAGGAGTGGGGCTAGAGGAGAGCGGCTGCAGACATGTAGCTGCTACAGTCTGAAGCTGGATTCCCCCAACCCCCAGACACAACAGCAAACATCTGTTGGGTCAGGAGGAAAGCTGTAACTCATGGCACTTCCTACAAACCACCATGAGTTACAGCAGGGAGCTGCACATCTGTCAGCATCCTTAAACAGAATTTTTTTTTTCTGCCCAGTGTTGATTTTAAATGTATGAATCTTATAAATCTAAGGTTTGGAAGATTTTTTTCAGTTGTTTACCTCAGAATTTCAGTTTTTAGCTTGCTCCAGAATTTTGCAGAGTTATTTAGACTTTTGTTCAGTGAATGTCTTAGTAAGGGTGTTCATATTTTGCCATCAAAGTCTGGAACTGGATGGATTCAGCAGCTTTATTTGTGAATAAAAATAACCATCACTGAAAAAACCCTGTTGGTTTACCTTTTTTAAATAAAGACTTGAATAAAGTCAGGGGGGAAATGTTTTTGATGGGATAACTGACAACTTTAATTGACCAGAGACATGTTAATGCTACTCTTATATACCTGGCTAGAAATGGACCTCATGTGCTAATGTAAGACAAATCAGATACAGGCTAAAGAAATTGTTGCTAATTGTGCTAGTTCCTGCCATGTGCTATATGAATGAAGGATTGTAATCACTAGCTTAAGTCCGTTTGTAGAGAGAAGTAGATGAACACAGAACTGGACATTAAAGATGACCCACACCAAGTGGTCCATCTATACCAGCTCCTCTTATTACTATTCCCTGGAGGATGCTTCCCACTTCCACATCCAGCATTCTTTAGCTTGATGGGAGGATGTAGTGGGAGGTTGCATTTTCCCCACCTCCTTTTTTCTACTTTGGTGCTTTCCTCAATGTCAGACTTGATCTGAAGGTCTGTCAATAATGACATCTTTTGTTCAAAAGAGACATTTTTCCATTTGACTTTATGATATGACCATTATTGCACCACTGAATCAACCAACATCAGTCAAGCAAAATTAAAGCCAAAAAAAAAAGTATAAGCTACAGTAGCTGTGTTACTTCATTTCTGATAACAGGGAACTCAATTGGCTTTGGCTATCTTTTTTTTTTTAAACTGAACACTGTGTTAACCATTAGTTGTTTTTTGTTTAAGCTTTAAGCAGAACTACACCAGGACCTGGTAGAACAAAAACACCTGGCGTCCTGAGATGGGATAGACCAACAACAGGTAATTCATATAGCTATGTTTTCTCTGGAGTATCTTTGAACTGATCAGTAACAAGACAGTCTATCTGGCTGGGTATGATATCATGTGTGAATGACTTTTACTCAGCCATAGAAGTCAATATTTTAGGGTGCTGTTATTCATTTATTATTTTCTGAGCACTGTGAAACTTAGTTCTCTGCCTATCATGACTAAGGTTCATTATAAAAGGGATATATCTCCCCTAGTGTTTCATGCAGGTATATTTATACCTTGAAATGCAACTAACTGGATGGTAGCAAAACTACTGTGTTTTACTTGCAGTGGCAGGACTTCAGGATGAGAGCAAACTCCCTGTAAACCTAAGTAAAATTTTGTAGTGATAACCTTTAGAAGAACGGAGCTAAACATTTGGCTAATCCTGCTTTTTCAGAGTAGAATGACCATGGCCCAGCATTGTGTAATGAGTACTAAGATATTACTGTTATTGTTTAACCTTTCTTTCCTCTAAGATATCTGAAAGGGGGCTGGGGTAACATTATGCTAGGTGCTGTACAAACACAGAACAAAAAATCTCACTCTGGAAGAGCCCACTCATTGCTAGTATCACAGGGGACATAGGAGTATGTTACTTGAACTACGTGGCACAAACCAAGTTCCCTTATAATCTTTCAGAAATTAGATACATGGGCAGGCTCTGTCAGTCCAGGACTTGTTACTGTCTCCATGTTATCTACATTGATTATAGTTGCTTCTGAAATAAAACAGGCTGGGCTTAAAGCATGGATTTGCTGTTCTTGATACATATGGAATTAGGATGGAATCAATTGAAGAGAGACCAAATAACAATATGCCAGCTGAGTCTCTGCAGACTTAATTACTGACTTTTTTAAAGTTTTGCACAATCCTGCAGTAAATCTGAGTAGAGATGAAAGGAAAAGCTTGGGTGGATGAGGAATTAAATTGCAGGACGCAGTCTGGATATTTTCCCCAAAGCCACCAACAAGTTGCTTAGGGATAAATTACTCCAGTCTCCAAGATAGGACAACTCTGTTTCTTTTTAGGCATTTGGCAAGTAGCTGTATATTGGTTTTTGTATAATGCTGGCATTCAGTAAGAAGCACTGATGCTTTAGAGGAGATTTTAGTTTGGCTGCTGATGTATCTGGTGTTTCTCAGATGACAAATTCAGTTAAAAAATTCATATTTTGGACAAAGTTGTCAAACTGTTGTTTAAGTCAATGAGTCACGTAGGTATTCAACTACTCCTAGGATTAGGTTAAAAGGCCTACAGGTCGTGTGTTTTTTTAGTGATATTACAAAACAGTAGGCAACTTAGGACCAAACTCAGAAGAGTATGTACTTTAGGTTTTATCCTAGTTAGGCACATGATACTCAAAATGCTTCCAAGCTGAGGAGCAAAAGGAAGTTATGAGCTGATATAAATTAAAGCAAAGTGGAGGCTGCTATTTTAATATACACCTTCTTCCCTAGTTACCATCCCTCCCTGCATATAAGGATTTAGTAAAACATATTTGTGGATTTTGGGGGGGCTTCCTACCTTTTTTACAATTTAATTTAAATATACAATCAAAAGATATCTTCAGTCTCCCTACAAGAAGATGATGCTAATTCATAAAAGATGTACAAAGTTTTGGGATCCATTCAGTGTTATGCAAGTGTGAGAGAACCTTTTTATCCAGACCAAACTTTTGGAGAATCACCCACTGTTGTTAATAATGGCATGGAACAGACTAGTCCAAAGACATACATGGAATTTTAATCACTGTCACCAATTCAGGGTAGAATGGAAAGTGAGACTGCAGCATATGCTGGTTGACTTGCAGGAGCTAACATGAGTAACAATAGAAATGAAGACATGGTGATACTGGTTTAGTATATGCAAGCAACCAGAGTACATTCACATAGTCCTTGAGGAACTTGCTCTCTGGCTATAGCATGTGAAAAAAGGCCCATGATACCATAGCGTTAATGCAGTTGTTACACATGCCAGCTAGGTTAGGCGTACTATAGCCATATCCTCCTTCTGATATGTAGACAGATCATTAGGTTAAAATTTTCTGAAGGACTCAGCGGGGTCAACACATTGACTTTCAATATGTCATAGATGATAAGTTCAATTTCGTTGTTCAAAACATTTATGGTTTGGGTAGCTACCCAAGCTTATATGCTCCCCTCAAGGGCCTTGTCAAAAGGCTGGAGGTGGGTATCACTTCAGAAATGCTGTATGCTAGTAACAGACTTAAGACGCTGACTGACATTCATTTAAAAGCAGGATGGAATCCTATCCCTGATCTCAACAATTGCACCTCCTGCTATGCCACATGTGCATGGCAGATTGTGTGATTTTGACAGGGAGTAACTAGGAATAATGGGTGCAAACTAGTGGAGAATAGATTTAGGTTAGACATTAGAAGAAATGTTTTACAGTCAGGGTGGTCAGAGTCTGGAATGGGCTTCCAAGAGAGGTGGTGCTTTCACCTAACTTGGATGTCTTCAAGAGGAGGCTTGACAACCACCTGGCTGGGGTCGTCTGACCTCAGTCCTCTTTCCAGGGGCAGGGCGTCGGACACGATGATCCATTGGGTCCCTTCCAACTCTATAATCTATGAATCTATGATCATCGTCCCGGGCTCCTCCCCTGGCACCAGCAAATTGAAATCCAGGTGCCTGTCAATCAGCTGATTGGGCAGAGGACTGCATGGGGGAGGGAGGGATTGGGGCTGGGGCTGGGACAAGTTGCCCAGGTGGAGTGGGGGGGGGTGTTACTTGAGGAAGGGGGCATGGGATGCAGGCGCAGCAGTGCTGGGAGCAGGGACTCTGCCCTCCTGCTGCTTGCCCAGACAGGGCAAGGAGGGGTAGGATGTGGGTGCGTCTCACTCCAAGCAAAAGGAGCAAGCAGCAGCAGGACATAGTCCGCACACCCAGCACTGCCGCACCCACATCCCACACCCTCCGCACCGGCTGGCAAGTGGCAGTAGGACACAGCCCCTGCTCCCAGTTCTCCCAGTGCTGATGCGGGCACCCCCCCACCGCCCTTGTCAGCTGGCAAGCAGCAGCTGGGCATAGGCCCCACGGCTCCCCCTATCAGGGCAGAGGCAGACACAGCTGGAGGAGCCACAGAAGAAGCCCCAATGGCTGCCCTGTCTGGCCCTATCACCCACCTGGCCCAGCCTCCCGGCACTTAAAAAGGGAAAAAAAAGAAGCCCTGCCCTGTGGTGATTGGGGCCTCTGAGGGCTCATGGCAGAGCCCCCCCATGCATTGCAGGGCAGTGGGGACAGCAGGGATCACCCCCCACTCCCTGCTTGGTACCCATGTGGCAGCTGTTGCGTGCGTAGGTGCAGTGCGGCTCGGCAAGGTACCACGCACTGTCTGGGAGCTGGAGCGGCTCCAGCAGTCAGCCCCAGCAGCCCCAGCTCCCAGACAGTGTGCAGCATCTTGCCAAGCCATGCTGCACCTGTGCCATGGGGGTGATCCCCATTGCTTCCCGCTGATCCACACTGTACTGAGGGCGCTCTGCGTTGAGCTCTCAGAAGCTGATCCCTGCTGCTGCACCCAGTTTTTCTTTTCTTTTTTTTTAATAAAATGCCAGGAGGCTGGGGCCAAGCAGGGGATGGGGTCAGGCAGGGCAGCCATGGGGACTTCTCCCATGGTTCCCTGGCCCAAGGAGATGCAGGCACAGCCAGAGGAGCTGTGGGAGAACCTGCAGCCACCTGGCTATGCCTGCCTCTCCGTGGATGATCTGAATCTCCGAATCAGCACCAAATCTCCAATTCTGATTCAGCCAAATCAAATGGGGACAATGATTCAAATCACTGAATCGAATCACTGTCCTCCGAATCGGCTGAGTCCAAATCCGAATCAAATACTTCCCTAGTCACACAGGCCTAATGCTAGACAGCAATTTGTTCAATGAGTTGAGACTGAAAAAGGAATCCTATAAAAAATGGAAACTTGGTCCTAGTAGTAGGGAAAAGTCTAAGAGCATTGCATGGGCATGCAGGGAGAAAATTAGGAAGGCCAGGGCACAATTTGAGATAGAATCATGGAATTGTAGAACCAGAATGGACTTGTAGGATCACCAAGTCAGGTCCTCTGCTGTGGGCAAGAAGTTATTGGGCTTAGACAAGCTCAGCAAGGTGCCTGTCCAGCCTCTTCTTGAACACCTCCAATGATGGTGACTGCACCACCTCCAGTGGGAGTGTGTTCCAGATTCTAGCAACCCTTATGGAGAAAAAGTTCTTCCTTATGTCTAGCCTGAATTTGCCCTCTATAAGCTATTTGTCCTTGTCCTCCCTTGAGGTGCCCTCCTGAAGAGTTGTTCCCCCAGAACTTTGTGTTCTCCCCTGATATACTTGTAGGCAGCCATCAGGTCACCACTCAGCCTTCTCTTACTCAGGTTGAACAGGTCCAATTCCCTGAGTCTCTCCTTGTAGGGCTTATCCTCCATTCCCTTGGCCATGAGGGTGGCTCTTCTTTCTACCCTCTCCCTTTTGAAGTGCAGGGCCCAGAACTGGACACGGTACTCTAGCTGAGGCCTCACCAGTGCCAAATAGAGAGGGAGGAGCACTCCCTGGATCTACTGGACACATATCGACTAATGCACTCCAGAGCTCTCTTTGCTTTCCTAGTGACCTCATTGCACTGCTGTCTCATATTCATCTTCCAGTCGATCATAACCCCTAGCTCTCGCTCAAATTCTGTGCCAGCCAGCGGGCCACCACCCATCATGTAGTTGTGGTGAGGGTTCTTCCTACCCAGGTGAAGGACTTTGCACTTATCCAATTCTGCTTTGCCCAAGAGTCCAGCCTTTCAAGATCTTCCTGGATCCTGCCCCTATCTTCCAGTGTGCCCACATTTCCCCACAGCTTAGTATCATTCAAAAACTTAATAACTGAGTTTTCCACCCCCTCATCCAGATCATTGATGAATATATTAAAGAGCACAGATCCCTCAGGGACACCACTGGAGACAGCCTTCCAGGATCAGGCCAGCCCATCAATTACCACCCTCTGGGAGAAGCCTCTAAGCCAATTGTCTACCCACCTCACTGAGGACTGGTCAAGTCCAGCCTCCTTGAGTTTGTTTGATAGAATCCTGTGGGAAACCAAATCAAAGGCTTTACTGAAGTCTAAGTAGGTCATATCCACCACATGTCCCTCATCCAGATGGCTAGTTATCTGGTCATAGAAGGACACAAGATTTGTCAAGCACAATCTACCCTCAACAAAACTGTGCTGATTGGTTCTTAACACCCCGTTCATTTCCAGTTTTCAAATGACGGCCTCCTTAATAAGTTTTTCAAAAAATTTACCCAGAACTGAGGTCAGACTGACTGGCGTGTAGTTTGTAGGGTCACCTCTCTCCCTTTTTGTGAAAATGGGCACAACATTGGCCCTCTTCCAGTCATCCAGGACCACTCCCAAGTTCCACAACTCTTCAAACAACTTGGCCAGTGATGCTGCTATTAGCTCAGCCAGTTCTTTCAGGACTTTGGGGTGTAAGTCGTCAGGCCCTGCAGACTTGAGGACATCCAGGTGTTCAGGACTGATTTTTGCGTAGTTTGTTTTCTTTCCTGTGCTGTCCAGGCCTCTGATCAGGTGAGCAGCCCACGTTTGATTTCAGAAATACTGACATGAATTATTCATTTAGGAGTTCGCCTTTTTCATGGACATCGACTGTGGGCTGCCCTTGAACATTTAGTAAGGGTCCCACAGTGGAGCCTGATTTTTTCTTACACCCTATGTATCTGTAGAAGGACTTTTTGTTGTCTTTTATTCCATGCCTGCCTTGGCTTTTCTTATCTCATATCAGCAGGCCCTGGCAATGTAAGTGTATTCTTCTCAGGTTGCTAAGGCCTTCTTCCATTGTTCGTATGCTTTTTTCTTTTTTAGAAGCTCTCTAATATTCCTGGTGAGCCAAGTAGGTCTGTTGGCTCCTTTCCCATTTTTTGCCTGCATGGGGATGGCCTGTTTTTGAGCCATGAGAATTCCCTCCTTGATGAAGCACCACTGTTCCTGAACTCCCAAGTCATCTGGTTGCTGATTGCAGAGGGCCTCTCCAACTAGCTTCTTAAGTTTTGCAAAATCTGCCTTTTTGAAGTCCAGGAATTTTGTTGTGCTGTCTGGTTTCCCAATCTTACGGTGGATGGTGAATCTGGCCAGGTCATGATCACTGTCCCCCAGAGTATCAGCAATCCTTAGGTCACCTATGATGTCATCACCTTTGGCCAGCAGTAGGTCCAGAGTGGCCTTACCCCTAGTAGGCTCTTCCACAACCTGCATCAAAAGAGGGTGTCTATTGTTGCCAACAAGTTGGCTTATCAGAGGCTACCGAGTGGTCCTCCCAACAGATGTCAGGGTAGTTGAAGTCACCCATGACAATCATGTCTCTAGTGTTAGCTGCCTCAGTTCCCTAGAGAATGCCTGGTCACACTTCTCTTCTTGGGAGGGAGGCCTGTAGTAAACTCCCACCATCAGGTCTCCGTCTCCTGATTTCCTTTGCATCCTGACCCCAAGGGTCTCAAGGGACTCTTCCCTTTTGTCTATAGTGACCTGCAGGGAGGGGTACTACTCTTTCACATAAAGGGCTACACCTCCTCCCTTCTTCCCAATCTGATCCCTCCTGTAAAGCCTATAGCCCTTAATATTCACTTTCCAGTTGTGTGTGTCATTCCACCATGTCTCTGTTAACCCAACCAGATCAAAATCCTCTGCAGAATGAGATGCAGCTGGCAAGGGACATAGAAGACTTTTAAAAAGGATTCTACGAGTATGCCAAAAGTAAGAGGAATACCAGAGAAACCATTGGTCCCTTACAAAATGCAGAAGGAAATCTAGTTACAGAAGATGCAGAGATGGCTGAAGTATCTAATGCCTTTTTTTCACTTCAGTCTTCACAAATAGGGGCGGCTACCAGATGGTGACTGCAGTTGGCAGCAAGGATAGGGAAGACAGAAAAAAAATCTAGAGTAGCAGAAGAATAGGATATGAATTACTTAGAGAAGCTAGATGCATTTAAGTCAGTAGGGCCAGATTGGATTTGCCTTAGAATAGTGAAGGAATCAGCTGAGGTAATTTCAGAGCCATTGCCTATCCTCTTTGAGAACTCATGGAAGTTAGATGAGGGCCCATATGATTGGAAAAAGGCAAATATAGTGCGCATCTTAAATAAAAGGAAGAAGGATGATCCAGAGAATTACAGAATTGTCAATCTGACCTCAATACCTGGAAAGATCATGGAACAAGTCCTCATGAAATTTGTTGTGAAATACCTAGAGTCATTAGGGTGATGAGGTAATCCAGTGAGCAAGGTGATCAGGAACAGCCAGCATGGATTCACCAAAAGCAAGTCATGCCTGAGCAACCTGACTTCTTTCTATGATAAGGTGACAATCTGTGTGGATGGGGAGAGAGCAGTGGATGTAATATACTATGCCCATCTTGCTTTGAAAATCTGTTCATGCGCTGCCTTGGCATGGGTGCCAGGTGAGGGACGCAGGGAGGCTTCATGCAACCTCTGGTAGGGACCTCAGTCATCCCGGGGAGTACCCCAGAACTCGCCTGCCACATCTTTGAATATAACCTCAGTGGTGGGGCCTCCCGTTGGAGGTCCCTTGAGTTCAGTCGACCCTCCTGACAGATATTCATGGGGCTCGACGGCCCCTACACCCCATCCATATGCCAGCCTTAGACGGGCCACCTGATGATAATGCAGCTTGCCCTCTGGACTTGATGATCTCTTCCTGTCATGCTTTCTCTGGTGTTGGGCCTTATCTTCTTCTTACTACTGGACTTTGAGTCCACTGGATGTTTGTCTCTCCTGCGGATTTTCCCCTCCAGCTCAACACTGGTTGACGACTTATTTCTGTGAGCGGCCCTTGTGACTCGTTTTGATCCCAGACCTCACGGGTCAAGGTAACCGCTCAAAGTAAGAATAAAGAAAACGAAATGAAAGACAACCAGTGTGGTATACAGGTAAGGAGAACAAAAGGTGGGACACAAAAAGAAAGAAGAGGGCAGCTGAGGGAGATCAGAATTAACAGTCCTCCTTCACCCCTTGCCCTGGAACCTGTGCCTGGCCGTGTCCCCCAACGCTGCTCCCTTCTCTGTCTCTGGTGGGAGCTCCCATTACTCCTCTCCTGGCCAGTTCCCCTCCTACCATTCGGTGCAGCTGGAGCCTGGACAGTGGAGTCGCTTTCACTCCTGATGCTTTTGCCACTTCTTTCTGAGTGGTGTTTCTCCCTGCACTCTGTTGCTGCCTGTGAGCGCAGCTGATGAACCACGCAGGCTTTTCTCCTTGCTGTTGTTCTGCTGGAATCTGGTGACCTGAAGTAGGTAGGTAGTTTTTGCTTTTGGGATCTCTCCTCTGTGTTTGTATCACCCCTGTGCTAATACCCCTGGGACATATACCTTGACTTAGCAAGACTTTTGACATGGTCTCCCTTGGCATTCTCATTAACAAACTAAAGAAATACAGACTAGATGGAAGTCATGTAGGGTGGATACATAAATGGTTGGTTCATTTTACTCAGGAGTAGTCATCAATGGCTCAATGTCTAGTTGGGAAGACGTATCAAATGGGTTCCCCAAGATTCTGTCTTGAATCCAGTACTATTTCATATCTTTAGTTATGATTTGCATGCTTAGCAAATATGTGAATGACACCAAGTTGGGTGGAGTTGTAGACATGCCAGAGGGTAGGATTAGGATCTGGAATGACTTGGATAGACTGGGAGAAATTCTGCAGTCAAGGCCAAGTGCAAAGTCATGTAATGGGTATGGAATGTACAAATACAGACTGGGGTATGACTGGCTAGGCTGCAGTACCGCAGAGAAGGACCTGGGAGTTACCGTAGACCATAAGCTAAATCCAAGCCAATAGTGTGCTCGTGTTGCAAAAAAACCAAACCAAACAAAAAAACCAAAACAGAACCCAAAGCAATCACATATTTGCTTGTATTAATGGGAGTGTCACTTGCAGATCATGGGAAGTAATTCTTCTGCTCTATTCAGCACTGCTGAGACCTTACCAGAAGAACTGTGTCCAGTTTTGGGCTCCACACTTCAAGAAGGATGTGGACAGTTTGGAAGGAGTGCAGCACAGAGCAACAAAATGTTTAGGGACTGAGAAGCAAGACTTTTGAAGAAATGCTGAAAGGGCTAGTGTTTAGTCTGGAGAAGAGAAGACGGTGGGGGGGGAATTTGATAACAATCTTGAAATACCTGAAGGGCAATTACAGAGAGGATGGAGATGTGCTTTTTTCTGTGGTTTTAAGGGACAGGTCAGAACAATAGCTTCAAGCCTCATCAGGGAAATTTTGTTTGGAGATTGAGTGGAAACCATTGTCTCAGTGCTACTCCGTCAGTGCTTTGAAGTTCAGCATGAGCCTCAGTCTTAGAAAAGTCTATGAAATGTAAGTGAAATGCAGTAAATAGGAAAACTCAAGGAGGAAAGATTTCAGAGGAAGAAGGACCAGGTTTTCAGATCTGTGCATTGGAACAGGCTACCTAAAGAAATTGTGAAATCTCCCTCCATGGAATTTTTCAAGAGCATATGGGATATGGTAATGGGAAGGTCAGAGCCGTGTATTATGCCCTAGGTATTGGCGCTTTAAATGGGCAGTCTTTCACCTGGTAACAACCATTCAGTTAAAATGAAGGTGTGGCAGACAAGTCATGTGGGTGGGCTGACATTGTGACTGGCCCTGAGATGGCCCCTGGTGCACAGCCTCAGTGGAAAAGCCAAAGATAATAGCTAAAGAGAGACAGAACTGCATTCTTACCCTTAATAATTCTGTTCACAACAAAGATGAAACCCCTGCCATATAATGAAGGGAGGCTTGCACTGTCATCCCTGTGCTTTCATAGCTCTCTGAGAACTGAGAGAGGCTTTTGGTCTCCAGCTCAGTTGGCCCATGAATTTCCACCAGCCTGAAATTTTGAAGAAGAAAAATCTTACAGCAGAAAGGAAATTGTGATTTATATCAGAAATGTGTTCTTATGTAGTAAAATGAGGCACTGTATTATTATTAAAGAGAGAGAAAAAGCATCTTAAATGACTTGAGAGAGCTGAAGAGACTAGAGAAGGGATTACTGAAGTAATTGTCCCATACAATGGATGTAATGGCCTGGCAGAGGGTGTGTCTACACAAGACACTTAACTTTGCATTAGCATAGTTTATTGCGGAGTAATCATGTGCATCTATACATGCACATGCTTACTTCACAGTAAACCTCACACAGTAAACTCAGTAATACTGAGTAAATTTGCTACCTGAAAATGCAAGTAGCAAATTTACTCCATATTAGTAATGGCGCTGTAGCGCTCATGTAGACACCTGACCAGGGGCAAAATCTGCTCCTGGTCAGCTGTCCACCAGGGGGCGGGAGATGCCATGCTCCATGCCCCGAGGAGCTGCCTGCTGCTGGGGCAGGCTCCACCACAGGAGCCTGGTTGGGGACTATGTTCCCCTGCCCCTGCTGCAGGAAGCTCCAAGCCCCCTGCTCTGAGATTGCAAATGCTCATGGACCTGGATGGGGAGCAAGCTCCCCAGCCTGTTTCCCCACCAGCAGGGAACTCCCAGCGCCGGCTCCATAACTACTGTCATGGAGCTCGGGCTGGGAGATAAGCATCTCTTATCAGTGGCCCTGCAGTTGTGGAGCCCCCTGCTGGCAGGAGATGTGGAGCTTGTTCCCCATCCAGCTCCACAAGCATGAAGCTGAGGTGGGAACAAGCTCCCCAAGCTGTTCCCCACCCAGCTCCATCTTCATGGAGCTCCATCCTCATGGAGCTGGGTGAGTAGCAAACTCCCCAGTCACTGCCCTGAGTGCCTGGGTGGGGACAATGTCCCCCTGCCCTGGCAGCAGGGAGCTTCCAGTCCCCACTCTGCAATCATTAAATTGCGTCAGGGAACAGGCTGGGAGTTTGTTCCTAGCCTCCATTCCGTAATTGCAGAACAGGGCTGGAAACAAGCTCCCGAGACTCTACTCCATGATTGCAGCTGAAATTGCGGAGTAGGGTTTGGGAGCTGTCTGGATGGGGACAGTTCCCCGCTCAGCCTGGAGATGGCTGGAACCTGCCCCCAACCATTACAGTTCCCAGCCAATCCTAGGCTGTGCAGGGAAGCATGTGCAGCCTGGAGGTGGTTGGGGACTGTCCTGTTTTGGGCAGTCCCCAGTCAGCTGTGGGCAGCACATGCAGACTTTCCCATGCAGCCCAGAGCTGGCCAGGAACTGTCATGGTCGGGGCAGGTCCCAGCCCTATGCCTCAATTGGGTGATCAAGGTATGGGGCTTGAAAGGGGTGGGGTAGCTCCCAGCCCCCTACCCTGACCTGCTGGTGGGGCAGCTAGCAGCGAGCTTGCTTTCAGCTGCCCCACCTGTGGATTAGGGCAGAGGGCTGGGACCTTTCCCATTCCTGCAGCTCTTTTCAAGCCCTATGCCCCTGATCAGGGATCCAGTTTCAGGAGCTCCCTGCTGCTGGGGCAGGGGGACATTGTCTGGCATCCCCCCAGGGCCAGAAGACAGCTGTCTCCTGGCTCAGTGCTCTCTGCCAGCCCCTGGAGCTCCCCCTGGTGGCAGCTGGGGGATATTGCAGGGCTTCAGGGAACTAGGAACAAATTTCTCCCTAACCCCGCATGTGTAGACACCTACCCAAAAACCCTTACTCGGCGTGTCTAGAGTTGCCCCTACTCTAGTAATGGCAACAGGCATTACTGAACTGTGCCAGCAGCACACAGTTATTTTTAGTCATAGCAATGTGCAAAGGAGTGCATTGCTATAGTGATATAGCTGCAGCATCATGGTTTGTGCCACCAATGCTACATCGCCCATAGCGCATTGCTACGGCTACATAGTGTCTCATGTAGACAAGCCCAGTAAATCTAGGCTGGAGTGTAGACATGCCCAGAGATTACTAAACAGAAACAGCTTGAACATTAACTTGTCACTAAGGTCCAGATTTATCAAGATGCATAAATGCCTCTCTGTGCTTACACTGAAATCATCAGGGTTTCTATTTTGGAAGGTCTGGTACTACAGAGCTGTGCTGCAGAACAAACTTTCTTCTTTTCACCTGAACAACTCTGCATGCTCTAAATAAGGACCTAGCTGTGCTGGTGAATATTGACCAAGATTTTTTCTTTTACCTTAAATGATTGTTGTGAGTTTGAGTTATCAACTGTTTTGCTTGATGATATTTTGGAAATCTCCCTTCCAAATCTCCTTTCTTATTTCCTAAATGGTTTTGTACCAATATATGCAGGGATCAAGGTGCTTCAAATTAGTTTTCAAGCAGTGAGATTTGTAGGGGAGCTGTTTCCACCTTGTCTTGAGAAGAATTGTTAAGGATTGGAAGATGTACAGAAAGAAACAGTGTGTGATTTTTTTTTGTCTCGGTCTTGATTCATGCTGCTGTGAGGGGAGAAGGCCAAAGACCTTTACAACTGCATTTATATTGCTCTGTCAATTTTATAATACACATGGGGATACTTTTACTTTCAACTGCCAGAGACTTAACAGAGGACTTCTTTCAAGTTTTACACAATTCTGCAGCGAACATGATGAAGATGAAAGGAACAACTTGGGTTGATGAATATCAACTGAATTGAATGGGACAAAATGAATTGTTTTTCCTGTAACCACCAGCAAGTTGTTTTGGGGTGAATTATTCCAGTCTCTGAAATATGGCAATTCTGTTTCTGTTTAGGAATTCGGCAAGTAGCTGGATGTTGGTTTTTGTATAATGATGCTATTCATTAAGAACCACTACTGATTTAAATGAGGTTTTAGTACAGCTACTTGTGTAACTAATAGAACTGGCTGAGCTTGAGATCCAGTTGGGTCCCAAACAATAGTTGCCTGTTGAAATGTCATGCAGTAGAAACATGGCATTAGAAGAATCAGGAAGTGCTCAATGGCATTAAAAGTTTCAGGACATATTTTCCATGAATACTCTGCTCAAGGCTGTTGTAGGAAATAGAAATCTCATTCCTAGTTCTGACTTTTCAGACTGCCCTGATTCATCTACAGCATCACCAGCTGTAGATGGCACTTCTGGCCACATCTGCAGGAGCTCCTGAGGGAAAAGATGGAACTGAGATCAGGGTGGCTTTTACAACCAGTCTTAAACCAATATTTACAAATATTTGTAATTAGATGAAGGCACTCAAATCATTTTACAAATATGTTTAGCCTCACAATCTGCATTTCTGATGAGAAATGTAGACACAGAGGAATGGACTCATAAATGAAATAGTTACATATTTAAATGTGTTTACATTCTAAAATACTAAATACTGTCTAAACAACTTCACTTAAATATGAAAAACCTAGACATTGATCAGTATTATATATATGTATTACTGGAGTGACAGTAGGAAATGGAGCTCCCCTGTACTAGGCAATGTATGAAAAAAACAGTCATGCAAATATTAACTTGCTAAAGGCTATGAGATGCATGCCATGTGCTCTTCAGTCATAAGTAGTCAGAGTTTTGCTTTCACATTTCCTTGAAAAAGTGAGTCTTCCAGAAGCATCCCCCTCTCCCCCTGACCAGTTCTGGGAAGTTTTCTTATTACCATTTAATTACTATTCTTGCTAAACAACCTAATATAAAGCACATGCAAGGTGCTGGATTGTCAGACCTTGAAGCAATCTTTTGACCTAGATTTTTCAAGCTACTGCTGGAGGACATCAGGGAAGGAGATATGACTTCTCAGTATACACTGAGTCTATTGCCACTGTGCTGACACCTGCAGCAAGTGATCTGCTAGTCTCAGTTCATTGTGCTCTTTCTTTGTGTTACACCTGTCTTCTTAGTGGTAGCACACTTGACAGTGATACAGGTCTTCTTCCTCCTTGGACTGTACCATCTGTGGAAAGATATGCTATCCCGTGCAGAGTGTGCTTGGCAGCTGCAGGAGCCAGATGCGGTGCTGTGGAATGTGTTTTTCCAGGAGTAACATATGGGACTATGGCTGGCTTCCTAATAGGCTTTTTTTTCAGGCTTTTAGCTTGTTGTGCTATCAGTTCTGCTGTCACTGTGAGACCGGAGCAAAGGCAGCATCGTCTTGAATTTTTTCAAGTCCCTATTCAGTGTTAAGTTATTTTTTCTATAATTTCCTTTGAATTAAATTTCACACACTTATTTGTCTTAACCTACAAAGCTGGTGTGTAGATGATTGGTGAGTAGATGAAGTGGTTTCTTAGTGCCTCATACATATTTATTGAATCCTGCCACTCTGAAGCTGTGTGTTACATAACAACATTGCCAATTTTCAGTCAACAAATTGTTTTCAGCCACCCTCTGGTGAAGGAGAATTTTCCTCGTGCTGGAACCACACAGGCCATCTCTTTACAACAGCCACCAATTCTATTCTCCCTTAGCAAATTTGCAGATGACACCAAGCTGTTGGTGTAGTAGATACACTGGAGAGTAGGGATAGGGTTCAGAGTGACCTAGACAAATTGGAGGATTGGCCCAAAAGAAATCTTATGAGGGTCAGCAAGGACAAGTGCAAAGTCCTACACTTAGGACAGAAGAATCCCATGCGCTACTATATAGCCTGGGGACTGAGTGGCTAAGCAGCAGCTCTGCAGAAAAGGACCTGAGGGATGGATATGAGCCAACAGTGTGCCCTTGTTGCCAAGAAGGCTAACAGCATACTGGGCTGCATTAGTAGGAGCGTTGCCAGCAGATCAAGGAAAATAATTATTCTGCTGTGGTGAGGCCATATCTGGAGTACTGTGTCCAGTTTGGGCCTCTCACTATAGAAAGGATGTGGACAATTTGGAGAGAGTCCAGCGGAGGGCAGTGAAAATGGTTCAGGGGCTGGGGCATGTGACTTATGAGGTGAGGCTGAGGGAACTGGGTTTATTTAGTCTGCAGAAGAGAAGACTGAGAAGGGATTTGATAGTGGCCTTTAACTACCTGAAGCAGGGGTCCAAAGAGGATGAAGCTAAGCCATTCTCAGTGGTGGCAGATGACAGAACAAGGAGCAATGGTCTCAAATTGCAACAAGGCGGGGGTTAGGTCAGATATTAGGAAAAACTTTCTTGGTAGAAAGGTGGTGAAGCACTGGAGCAGGTTACCCAGACAGGTGGTGAAATTTCCATCGTTGGAAGTTTTTAAGGCCCAGCTTGACAAAGTCCTGCCTGGGATGATCTAGTTGGGGATGGTCCTGCTTTGAGCAGGAGGTTGGATTAGAGGACCTCCTGAGGTCCCTTCCAACTCTCACTTTCTGTGATTCTATAAACTGCTTTCTTCTCATAATTAAAATGTAGCTTTTGCACTCAGTTGCTCCAGGGACTCACATGTTTAGTATTTCACTTAATTGTTTTTTTGGACTCTTCCTCCCCAGCCTCCAAGAAATGAAGTATGATCCAGTTTTTTTGTAGTATTTCCAGCATCTGGGGAGGAATCTAGATCTCATGGACCATACAGATATCCAACAGGCATGATCAAAGCCACAGAAAAATATACACATACAAGTGCTATCAGCCACACTCATTCCTAATTGAGAATTTGGATGAATGTGGTAAGATGAAATGCTCATATGATAAGCCAATTGTATTAGACAGGGAAATTCGTTGAAACTTATTGCAAGCTGTTGGGTAGTTCAAGTCTCATATAACCCTAGAATAACAACCAAACAAAAACAAAAATTTCCTGTACCTTTGGACTATATTTAATCAGAGAGAAAGAAAAGCAAAACAATCAGGTCAATCACATGGCTTAATCAGAGTTTCTTCTTGAAACATTGGCCTTGTTTTGTCTCCTGCCTTTTTACATTCAGGATAAACTCACATTTCACTTTCTGCACATTTTTACAGATTTACCCATTATTCAACTAGCATCACACAGAATTTTAAACAGTAATATTTGTAGCAGGGAGTTGGACTTGGTAAGATTGCCAAATTTAACAGTGTGTTGAGGTAGTGGACAACTTGATGTTGCTGCTAAGGTGCCACATTTTATGGATTGATTTATTTTGGGATGGGAAACTCTGTAGCTAATGATAGGAGGGATTTCTTCCTGCTGGGGGCAGATTCTGAACTGTGTGAGAGCTTAATCATTCACATGTTCCAGTGTGTCTTGTTCCTAAACTGGGACATGTTAATTAAGTGCCTTGAACATATAGGGTGGAAACAGACATTGTTTCATTTCTCATTTGTGCCACCTTAAAAGTTTTGAAGCATCAAAAATGTGGAGCAAACAGATGTCCTTACCCTTTGTAGCACCACAATACCTGCAAATTAGTGATGCAACAACAAGTAGTAATATACTCTGCCACTTTATTGCAATGGACATCTATTACCTTGTGCTGCTTTGCCCACTCAGCCAGCTGTGTGGGGCTGGCTGGGTAAGGGAAATCCCAGTTTTCCCCACTGCTCCAGACCCACTCCATGGGTCTGGAGAAGCAGGGGAAAGTACTTCCACACTCAGCCAGCCCCATGGGGCTGGCTGCACCAGGGAACAGCCAGCATTTTCTGGCTGCCCCAGACCTGCACTGGGCAGAGGAACACCCAGCATTCCCCACTGCTTCAAATCGGGAGGTCTGGGGCAGCAGGGAACACCCACCACAACAGACTTATCAGCTGGAGGCAGCTGTGTCCGGTGTCGTTGAGGACTGCTGCCTATATAGTCTGTGGCTGAATCTCCAAATCGGCTCCAAATCTCCGAATTCGAATCAGCCAAATCAAATCAGGACGGTGATTCAAATCATTGAATCAAATCATTGTCCCTCCAAATAGGCTGAATTTGAAGTAAATAATGGCTACTTCGCATAGGCCTAGCCAGTATCATATACAGCTAAGGCTCCAGATGGAAAGACACTTTGCAGACACATTGACCAGAAGCAGGATCAAGTCTCAGACAATGCAACCTCTGTAAAATCTAGTGGAACCACTTCTGATGAGCCCATCAGTTGCTGTTTTAGACCCATTGACATTTCTTGTTGCTGAAGCTGCCTTAGAACAACCAAAGATATTTACTGCTGTTGTCTGTGAGTACAAAGTCTGTGACCCCTGAAGTGGGGGTCACCATCTGCCCCAGATTTTTACAGGATTATGTCAACTAGGGGGAGAGGTGTTGTTATATACTGAGTATCTGTATATATGTTCTGTACTCTATCAACATAGGACCCTTCTCATGCTGCATTATCTCAGGTTACTGTTTGCTTTTCCATTTTACCCATATAGTACTAGGAAGTTTTATTTGTCACTAATAAAAAAAAATGAGTCCCCTGTTCTCCTTGTGTGATCTTTCTGGGACAAGAACCCCACAGACATAATAAAATGAAGTTCATAACCTTATTGGTTCCTGAGAACCAGTGAACAAGCAAAGGATTGTATTTGTTTGTCCAATAAAACAAATACATTGCCTACCTTCTACACACATAAAACAGCAGAAGAGCCTGTGGAAGTGAAAGGAGCTGGCAAGAATGTGATTGGCTACTGTTCTCCAGCCATCCTACTGGCCACTCTGAGCGAACAGTGCTTATCCTCTTATGTACATGTCTCCATTAAGAAAGCCAGTACCTAACCCTGGTATAAGATTCCTTTGCAGCTGGCAACCACCATCATGTCCTGTTCTAAGCTTAAGTGAAAATGTGATATGTTTTCTTCCTTATTTCACACTGCAATATTGTGATATTCATTTCATGTAATGGTTTCAGTGAAAAGTTAGTAAAGCTACGTAGGTCAAGCAAAGAATGTGGCCCTAACAATCCTACTGAAGTGCATTGTGTAACTTGTAAACATTGCAAGAGAAAACAAGGCCCAAACTCTTAAAGGGAATTGTAGGGGAGGGGAGAGGGAAGTTATTAAATAGCAAATCCAGGATCACAGTCCTCCATTCAGACCTCCCACCATGTGCTGAAGCACATCCAAAACTTAAGGCCCGAGTGTTGTAGATCGGGCCCCTCTAATGATGACTGATGACTTTGAATGATGTTGCTGTGCCCAGCAAGAATGTAACTGTTCTGGCAGAGCTGTGTGAATAATGGATTTTCATTTTGGCCACCAAATGGAAAAAGAAAGAAAGAAAGAATTGTTTAAATGTTTTCGTAGACTTAAAAATTAAATGTTCATGTTGTTTGGGACTTTCAAATAGTTTCAAAAGAAAAATGATGGAACCAGCATTTTGATTTTTCCAGAAGTTTTTCCTCCCTAAACCTTTTTTCTAAATTGGACCCAAATTTGCAAACAGTTTATGTCCATTCCTCTACAAAACTATTTTTTTGGCAAATTACTAATCACTGAAAAGCCATGCCTAACTGTGGTCCTAGGCTTATGGCCCAACAGCTGATGTTGAAGACCACTTCAGTAAGACTAATCCCAGTTGTTGGATGCTCTTTTTTTTTTTTTGTCTTGATGAATAAATACAAAATTACTCAGGATTTTGATGTTATGCTTAAATCCTCTTTGCAGCAGAATAAATCGGTGTTTTGCCATTAGAACAGGATTTAGGCCCCTGTACAATAGACATCCAGTTAATCAGTCTGATTTTAGACTGTAGTAGGAATACTAGATCTAACCATACACTAACAGGCCAGCTTTTAAATCTGTAAATTGATTTAAATATCATGTTCAGGTTGGAATAAAATGTAAATGTGAAAGTTGATTTGATTGTAGATTCTGGTTGAAACTGGTTCATTATATGAAACTTGATGATATCACAAAGAAGTCAGCAGTTAGTTCCACAGTGTTCTGAGATGTATTCAAACAGTAGCTCATGACAACTCTGTAATAAGTTCTTTTGTTATGTTTTGTTTTCAGTGTAATGGCCTGAGCCACAGTAAGGAGAACTACACAGATGTTTCTTTTCTACAAATATGATAAAAATTTCAGTGTAACTGTTCAGTCTCCGCTTACCAGATTGTAGCCATTATGCAACCAAAAGGAATTTGTAGATGCACTTTATTTTGCTAGGGGAAAGCATATTAAGATTAAAATATTGCTGTTTTATAAATGTCAGGTTGTGTAACATTTATACTGTACCAAGAATAGTTACAGTGAGCTTTAGTTCATCTCACTTTTGGCTTTTTTATATTTGTTTATATTACTTATAAATAGGACAGTCTTTATATACAACCTGAATTTTACCCACACTTTGCTTCCACTACTCCAAATATGGTCTACATTTGGTTCAGTATCTCTCTACTGGCTCTGCATTGGGGATAAACAAAAGGCCTATTTCAGAAGGGGATATAAAAAGCTGATTCCTTTCAGGAGCCAGCAGTTGTTTATTTTATATATTGCCAAAGAAAATCAGTGTTTCTCTCTCATGCTGAGCCACTAGCTTGTTCTGTGGGATCCCTGCTGTTATCCTTGACCTTTCTCCCACTTCTTCTTCCTAGTTTGTTGCCCCAATAATGATGATGTTGATAGTCATACAAGTTCTGAAGTTCAGGTCTGATTCTTAGATAGTGCTTGAAAGTCATTTTATTTAGCTACACACTGTTATGCTTGCTTGCATTTTGCCATGCATGCATTTATTTATTTCCTTTTATTTCACAGATGGTCTCACAGAAGAGGATATTGTCAAGTTTACTGGCAAGGACTTAGGCATATCATGGGAATCTAGTGTTTCAAAGAAAAGGCCAATCTCTGGTAAGACTAATAATGAGGATACAGCTACATATTTTTTTCCCAATTGAGAAGAACTGTAAAAGTACCTTTTATACAAAAAAATGAAACGTCTCTTAGCAAAGTATTTCCTTGTGGCCCAAGAGACTTGTGGCAGGGGAAAGAGGTTTACACTTCAATCCCCAAATTGGTAGTGACCAAAAGTTGTTACTGCCTGGTGGCTTCTTAATTGCTGGTGTGGTTCCTGTGGTAAAACAGTCATATTATAGTTGGCACTGATTGGTGCTGTTGTTAAAACTCTCAGGAGAAACCAAACGATGATTTGAGGGGGACATACTCTAGGACTCTCCCAGTGGGAGAGCTCTGCTCCAGTTGAAGTTGTGGATAGTATAAGGATGCATAGGCTGTTCCAGCTCTATGGACAAATTCAAGACATTTGTCCCCAGTACTCTTCATTTAACAGTTTTCACAAGCCTTAAGATAAGGTGAGTTTTTAAATAAAAAAATAAAACACCCTTATATAATTGATGTAAATACTGAATCACATTGCATTTGCTCCAGTGAGGTTCTTTTGGTGAAATAGCATACATTTGGCTAATAATTTTCTAGGCACTTGTTAGAAATTGCCTGTTTGTTGTGGAAAGAAATATATATATGCGCAACATGGCTTTTCCGTTTTTTTCATAACCCACATAAGATGCTGTTTTGGCCTTCTGTTTGCTGGCTTTTAATCTGATAAAAAATTAGCATCTCTCTGAAACTGTGCATTAATTTATTTTATGCTCCTACTGATGTTTTAGAAAGCCCTGTGGGCCACCCCCCCACTTTTTGAATCATGACTGGCATACTTTAAAGCAGGCATGCAAATAAATGCCTCCTTAATGAATTATAAACTGTTCTGCGCTCATAATCCCTAGAGAGGACATTGGCACTTTATTTACCTGAGGAAAAAAGGCAAACAAGGCTGACTGCTGAGTTCTGACAGGTCAGTTTATTCAACCTAGAAAAAATGCCCTATGCAAGAATTAAACCATTACACTATACAAGCCAGTACAAGCTTGATCCCAGCAGTAAATTGAAGCCAAGGATGGCTATCAATCTCTATTACCATAAATAGGACATTAGTGTTTACTTAAGTAGATCCTGTCTGGGCTTTCCAGAGTTTGAAAGGACACATTATATGCATGATTTTTAAGGAAGAGGTACATCTGCTTTATCTCATTTTGGTACATTAGATATCTAATATTATAACATAAATAAGTTAACACCTCAAACTACAGTCATAATCAGGGATGCTGGTTTTCACTGATTTAAAAAAATCCCCAATTTTTAGTTAAAAAAATGTAACCCCAAATCCACATTTTTCCATGATTAAAATGCAGCACCTCTCTGTCTCTCTGTCTGTCTGTCTCTCTCTCTCTCTCTATATATATATGTGGATTTGGGATCCCTGATTATGACTGTAGTTTGAGGTGTTAACTTATGAATGTTATAATATTAGATATCTAATGTACCTATATATAGAGAGAGAGAGAAAGAGAGGTGTTTCATTTTAATCATATATATATATATAGAGAGAGAGAGAGAACCAGGATCCCTGGTCATAATAAACCACTGAATATGCCTGTGAGGCTAACTACCATTGTTTAATCATTTTTTTTAAATAAGAGTGTAGTGTGGGTTTTTTTCAAAATCAGTGCTCTCTATGAAGCCTTGGTACCTACCACAAAATTTATTATCAGAACTCTGAATAACTTAACCTATGCATGGCATCACTTCCAAATATTCTTTCATTAATTATTTCATTATATATAGATTCCCAAAACAAAATGTAGTCTCTCTAACCATCTAGCAACCCTGCCATTTTGCCTTTTGTAAGGTCTAAGCAAAATAAATTGGAGCAAGCCATTTGTTTTGGGGTGAATCATCACCATTTTTAGTTGTGGCCAGTGGATGCTGAATGAACAGTACCAGAAAGTACCAATGAGATGTGAACCCCAACAGTCTTCATGAACACGATTCAGCTACAGGTAGCAGGAGTGTCAGCAGTTCCAAAAATTATATCAGGTGTGACAGATTATAAATTGGATTGCTGCATCCTGTGATCTTGATTTGGGAACATTACAGAAATCCTAGAACTGCATATTATCCCATTACAAAACTGTGTGTTAATGATTGTGCAAGGCGTGTCCCTGTAGTTCATGGCATGTTCATACACTATAGTTGGCTCAAGAGCATTCCCAGATTCCATTTACCAATAATTTTCAGCCATTTTTTATCCAGTCTAACCTCTCGAACTTCTAAGTACTTACCCATAGAGACATGAGTCTTAATATTGTAGGCATTTCTAAAATAGCAAACTCTCCCCACTTTGGAGCCTAACTCTCCCCAACTCACAGTATTTATAAAATAAACCTGCCTACATTTCCTAGAATCTGAAGTACTGCATTCAACTGATATCTCATCAGCAGATAACTTAGTCTTGTTGGCACTGGCAGTATTATATAAGTTACTTTATTCAGGAACAATTTTTCATGTTACGCATAAGCAGTCTTTTTTTTAATGTAAATCTCGCATATCTCCTACTTCTTTACGGCTCTTTTTTAAACAAACATGTTTACATGTGAACTGTAAAAGAAAAATATTATTCTCTCTCTCCTCATTTATGTTTGACTTTCCCTGTTTTCTTTGCATAATATGTTACATGATACAGATGGAAAATAAGATCAGTTGAGATTCATATCTATAACATCTTTTCAAAGATTCCTCTTTGAAAAGCATGTTACCAGCATACTTGTAATGACCTTTAAAAAGTCAGTCTTCCCTTTGGAGACTGAGGTAGCCATTCCTGTTTGAAGCATGTATCTTCTTTACCCATAAGGAACAGCAACATTTTTTACAATAAGTTGTGTTAAAATCTAGCTCAGAAGCACAAGTGGCTATACTGCTCTGCCTAAAAGCAGTGTTACCATTCTGATCAATGAAATCATCTCACTATTGTATCTGAAAAAATATAGTCACTTTGAAAAATTTGGAGAAACTGAAGCAGTTGTTGGTTGTCAATCTGTTATTTAAAAAATCATTGATACAGCACCACAGATTTCCACAGCACTTTACAGAGACTAGGATAAGAATCCTACCACCAAGGATTGTTTATTCTTTGGGGTGGGATCAGGTCCTTGGATACGTTTATACAGACCTGCAGGGCCTCCTGCGGTATATTCCGACTCTCACCTGCCATGTCTTGATTAATTTCGATGTTATTAGTCGTGAGGTGTTACTGCCACAGTAGGAAATGGGCAATCTATCTAGATTCTCATCTGATCTCTCCTTTGGCTCTCTTGAACAACACCCACAATTTCTATCATCAATTGAATCCAAGTCTTATATGTGTTGAACAATTCTCTTTATTATTATTTTTCTTTTTTTTTTACGTCCACAACCAGTTCACAGACAGATGGATTGCAGCTATTTATATACTGTTTATATACTTTCAATTGTCCCCTTGGAAACCTTTTTTTGGAGAATCTCATTTTAAGTAATACACAACAATATAAAGATAATTACTGAACCATTTTTAACATGACAGGAAATTTTACTTTCAGTGTCTTTCTTCTTTGATGAGATCTTGTCTCTCTACGCCCTTCAGGACACTCCCATTTCTTTCTGTAATGGTGGGGAAGTAGCCATGACTCAGGCTCTCTCTTCCTCTCAAACACTCCTGGAGCACAGTTAGTCTCTATCAATGTCAGACCAAAAGAAAAAAATATAAACTCAGTTTTTGTTGCACCTGAGGAGCATCTGCAGCTCCTCTCTTCTTGTGGTTTCTCCCCAATGTTCTTCTCTTCCTTGGAGCGATCCGAGAGTCAGCTTACATCTCCAGGAACTCCTGACTTACTCCTTTGGTCATGCCCCCTTCGGCACACAGGACCAGCTCCTGGGATTCTCCCATCCCAGTAGTCTTCTACAGTTCTCTCCCTTGGTGCCTTCTTTTGCTGTTCTCCCTTCCAGCACGCCTCGCTGTCCCACACTGGGCTTTTCAATTCTCAAGGAACAGCTGCTCCAGAAATGGCATTCTCCCCACTCAGTCTCTTACCATGTTTGAAGTATTTGGTTTTTAGCCAGGCCCTCTTCACAAGACACAATCTTGATTGAACCCTTAGACACTACAGAAGTAATACATTGGTTGCGTCTTCAGTCTAGTAGCTTCTAAAATGAGTCATTGGCCTTGGTTCTGCCTCTACTGGACGTGTCTACATTACAAACTGTCATGATAATTGACATGTTTATTGGGTATTTCAGTGGAGAAACCAAGGATAGAATAAAGATGGGATAACTCTTGTACCTGATAACTACTATAGGCATGTCCTTCGGATCAGGATTCAGATACACTTGGTATTTCTGGATGAACATAGAAGTCATAGAATCAGAGGGTCAGAAGGGATTTCCAGGATTATCTAGTTCACCTCTCGCCCTGAATAAATACAAGACCTGCTCTTCAGATTTGTATGTAGGCCAGCATAACCCTGAACATAATTCCCTCTTTGTCACACTGTTTGTTTTGAGTGTCCTACTTTCATCAGTAGCTGCACTTCAAGGGAATGAAAAAATAAAACATCCAAGACCTGGGCCCTGAACACTTAACTTACACTATTCCAGATAGAATTGGGAGGTATTTTTCCTTTGGAAGGAAAACTTTCCTCTCTGGCACTGAAAATGTTCTCTTTGAGAAAAATAAAAAACTGTACTAATTGCAAAGAGCAAGTGACACTCTGTAGTATGTGTGCAGCTTGCCAATGAAAGGAACGGGTTGTGTTGTCCCTCTTTGTTTTTAATATAGGCTTTGGTTAATGCTTGAAGGCACACATGTTTCCTGGAGATAATGTAAGGCTCAAAATGAAATTCCTTTCACCTGCTCCCTTGTTTGCTTTTGCTATTCATAATGGTGAATTGAATATAATGAAATAGTGCTTGAGAAGTCAAAATGGAGCTGTTAGGTCTGTGCTTCTCACTCGTTATATTGGTTTGTGGTTAAAAACATTAACAATGATGTCTTGTTAATATTGTTCAGAAATGTTGCCACCTGATCCTCAGCATCCTCCTCTTGCTCCTGCCAAACCCACGCAAGTGCGAAGAAAACCATTGCCTCCAAGCACTGTGACTGGTAAACCAGGGAGTCCAGGTACAGCAGCCTTTTCATTGTGACCTGTAATGCTTTGAAATCAGTGAGGTATTGAATAGCTTCAACTGCTATAGATGCACATGAGAGGTAAGGACACCCAGGATTTTGTGAGACCAGATCCTTTTCTTTATTAGTAATAGCAAGTGCTGCAAGCTCTAACTCAGATACCCTGGGGAGCCCATTGTGTACCCATAGAATGTGTCCAGCAGACTACAGGCTATTTTTACCTGTATCTGAACTAACCTCCTGAAGTGTGCAAGTCTTTTTGCCCGTTTGCATAAGTCTACTTTCTGTTCTCATCAGGTTGGAGTATAATTAGTCTCACTGGCACAAAATATAAGGGAATGATACAGGGAATACTGTTTCCTTTAGAAAGAGTTACTGTAGGTCATTTCCTGACCAACAGTATCATTTTCAGTCACTACGTATGAATCTTATACTTCAGGATATATGTGCAACTAATCACCTGTAAGGAAATTTTCTCCCCTATATGCCACAATTCACCTTCCCCTTAAACAGTAAGACGAAATTTTCATCTGAGAGTTTTTAAGTTAATTATAAATCTACCATATAAAATGTATGGAAAAATGTGTGGCCAAGTTCCCTCCTCTGCTTTAAAAATACAGCTCAGTTATTTACCAATGCTAGAAGCAAGAAATAAGATCTAAAGGGCCAACAATCCAATACTCTTAGTAACATGGAAAAGGCAGACAAAGTATGAAAAAAAGCTGTGGACTCTTTGTAGATGCTTCATGATTTATTATTCATTAAAAACACTAGTACTATATGTTATTAAATTAGCTTGTATCCAATAACCATATTGCACATTCAGTAGGCATGTCTACATGTGTATTTACATGCACCTAAACTTAATGCACCTTTGCTTATGGTGCATTAAGGTGATT
The DNA here is from genome assembly GCF_000455745.1 of Alligator sinensis. Lineage (NCBI taxonomy): Eukaryota > Metazoa > Chordata > Crocodylia > Alligatoridae > Alligator > Alligator sinensis. Next base: position 809,460 of record NW_005842606.1, read on the forward strand.
TAGGCACATGTCTACAAGTGGATGCATTAAAGCGCATTAAATTTAGGCACAAATAGCTAAGTTGCATTAGTACACGTGCAGAAGTGCTAATGTGCATTAACGTAGTGTCTATCCATTGATGCACACTGCATTAATGTGCATTAGCATAGTTACAGATGTGCTAATACGACTTATCTATTCATGCCTAAATTTGATACGTGCTCTATGCAGGTATCAAATTTAGGCTCACATAGCTTTAAATGCCATTTTAAGGTGCATTAAGTGCATGCATGTGTAGAAATGAGCCTTTAATGCACCTTAAAAATGGCGATTTTAGGCTAAGCCTGCTTAAAAGAGGCACAAGTAGACGCACCCAGTAATTCCAATAAATCAAACTGCAAATTGCTTCTTTTCCATGAAATGAAATGGAATGGAATGCAAACTTAAACCATAAATATTCACTTTTTCCAAAAGCATAATTTTATTTGAGTAAAACTCATTCCTGCAGATGATGTTGGACGTAGTTCTGCGTTTCGGAACTTACTATAAAGAACCTTACAAAACCGTGTTAACTGAAAATCTGGGTGATGATTGTAAGAGATGAGTGATTTACAAATAAAACACAGAAATCAAGAATACCTTACACTCTGTCACTGCTGTTCAGAGAATAAGATACTTTAATATGTGCCTGTTACATCTGTGATGTATATAAAAACTCATGAGTGAAAGGCTTTTAAGAGTGACTAGAGCCAGTGACTGAAGCCAAGTCAGGGGTCGGCAATATTTTCTGACAGCAGGCAAGAATGGCCCAGCTTGGGCCAGTGCTAGAACCTTGCCACCATCTCTTCTTCCTGCCACTGTTTCTCTCCATCACCGAGCTATGGTGTAGCATAGGTAAAACACCTGACTGCGTGCCCACACAGCAGTACAGGCAGAGCCTCTCGCTGCTGAACACCACCAAAGCCTCTGCTCCACAGGCCAGATCCTATGGCCACAGAGGCTAAATCCAACCTGTAGGCCATAGGTTGCCAACCCCTGGTGATGCAATATGATGTTCCTCAATTAGGTCTTCTAATTTACCTCTTTCTTGCCCATGCTGCTAAATGTAGGCGAAAGGCCATCCCTTGTTTGGAGTTTTAGGATAGGAATAAATGTTCAAGGAAGAAATCCACTTTTTTGAATATACAAGCCTGATCTAGCCCAAGTCTCCAGTTCTGAAATGTTGGTGCTATATCCTGCATCATTCATTCCTCATCTTGTTATCTATATACACAGGTGCATGGATGACAAATGCGCACTGTGATTTAGGTCCCTTTTCCCCCTCATTGACATTGTATTAAATTCAAGTCTGAGTTAAGTGCATTAAGATGTTTCTAATTTATATCATAACTGGAACAACTGTGTTCAGTTTCCTTCCTAGTGTGATTTCACTGATGGATTTGTACCAAGGATGAATGTGCCCACACTCTGCTCTTTGTTATTCTAATATAAATGCAGAGTGGCTTCTTTGATGGATATATTCGCGCTGATGTAAGGGAGAACAGAATCTTTCACGTGGTCCATTTCATTCCATTTGGTCTTGTGACTAACATTTGCATCAATTTTCCTTATGCTCTTTTGTCTGTAGGTTAGAATCTATGGCTTGAATTGATTCAGATAACCATATACATGAGTAGGGAAGAGTGCTTCAGTCACTACAGGCTGTTACTTGCTCCTCTGCAGCCAGTACACAGGAGCTGGAGGCCAAGTCACTGCCTTCTCTCCCTATTCCCTTTTTGTTTTGGCATCTTTGGGGTGTTGTGTGCTCCCAGCCCATATGGGCCAGTCGTTCCTGCATTCCAACTGCAGCTCTCCTATGCCCCTGCTTACCTTCCCACAGTAAGATCATTTTGCCCTAATGGGATATATCCTTTATGCTAGCTGCAGCAGGCAGAGGATAGATATTTCTGTATGCTATGCAGCAGGTCACAAACAAATTGGAGTGCTGACCATAGATGCTATACATCTAATTAGCCTGTGGACAGGATTAAAAAAACAAAACTCCATTGTGCCCCATACTCACTGTAGGTTCATGGTATTTCCTTAATAATAGGTTTATCAGATTCACAAGATGCAATTCTTCTGCCATGCCATAGAACATATTGAAGGTTGATGCAGTATATTTTCTTTTGCTTTTAATAAGAATCTATGCTACGTTTCTCCATTAGGTCCTTAATCCATCTTCAAGTGTTTCATATTTTCATCTTCCTTTTTTCCGTGAGCTGTGAGACAGTTTATGCATTAGCCAGCAGCATCCTAGACATTAAAGATGGAATAAAGATGTTAGATCATTGGGACCACTGCAGGATTTTCCTCTATTGTACGTTTCCTAATGTTTTGTCCAATTTCCTTCTAAATTTCCCAAATGATGAAGCTTCCTCTGGTTCCCTGGAGAGACTAGTCCATCAATATATTTGCCTCGTGGTGTTCTGCCTGGTTTTTCCCTTCTATATTTTCATCCCATTACTCTAATTCATACCATGACTACTAATTATTTGTTTGTGCCTTTTTTGTACAAGATGAGTATTATAGGGCGGGTTATTATGGCCACAGCCATTCAAAGTAAAATCTCCTGATAGAAAGAAAGATTTCCATAAGCCTCCCAAAATGTGATGGCAAGGATAAGAGCTTTAACAGAATATTCCTTGTCAGCTTGACAGTTAAGTGGCCAAAGCACTGCCTGTTCAGAAGCTCTATTCAAGCTATATTCTTGTTTGTCAAATCTGTGGAGAGTTTGGCTAGATGCAAGATCAGTGGCTATATAGTACCTGTTAGAAAATATCTGCCATTTCTTAAATGTAATTTTGAACTTCCACATGCCTCAAGATAGATATTGCTTAACATAAAAGGCATTCCAACCCAGAGTGAAATTACCTTATACATTGTGCTACAGGTGACTTAAAAAAACCAGGCTGTTGTTTCGCTCGAATGCTTTTAAAGCTGTCCCATGGAAACTTTGTAATAGAGTTCCATTGTTCAGCAACATAATTTCTGTAATTAAGCACAGCCCTTGCTGGCTGTTCCTCTCTCTCCAAAGTCTTTGCTCATCATGTGAGCTTGGTAATCTGCCTACCCTCTTAGGGATACAAATTAAAGGTCCTTAAAAGCAGGATTCAAGTTCAGAAGTCCAAGTTTCTGTTATTGAATTTAGTATTCCCATTGTAAGTCTTGTGATAGGAAGACTTTTAGAGAAATAGAAAGGTTTCATTACATCATTTTGTCACTTTACCAGTTTGTATAGGATTATTCTCTGCAATATATTCAATAAAATATATTCTTCTTTATCTGATCATAGCCCTCAACAGTCAATCTGAGTTGTTTAGCATTTTCTTTGGATGTATGAGATGTAGAATATTTATTGTCTCAGTAGCCATCATGGTAAGTCAAAGGTTTCTCAAGTCCAACTGTAATAATGCCATACCTGTGACTCAGAAATGGAAGCAAGTGCTTCCCTCTAGAATTCAGGACCCCTTTTATCTGATTAAACCATCAGCAAACTATGGGTGAATAACTGCATTTTTTTTCAAATAGTAAATGTCTTGGTGCCACAAGTTCCTCCTTCTCCCATGACCACTATGACCCGATATGCAAAACCAACTAATTCTGTGAAGACAGGAGCACCCAGAAAATCTCCAACAGCTTCTGCTACTCCAGAAGATTTTGGTGAGCATATTGCTACAGCTTTTTTTTGGTCCTTGTTTGTGTTTTACATCCATTTAAAAAAAACACTATATTTAATTTTGTTCAGTTCAGGTACTGTTCTTATCAGGCACTTCGATTTTGATGCTGCATTTATTTCCCACATATTGCTGTTTATTTAATCTGTTTAATTTATGAGGTACTCTCAAAGGGGCTTTGTGTCTCATTTCTGATATCACTTACTACTTACATAACTGTTACAACTCCATTGGATTCAACTGATTCACTCCTGCTTTGCAGTTATATAAGTGAGATCAGAATAATGCCCTTTGTCTTTCTGGACGTCTGCAAATGTCTAACACATTTGCTGCTATTGAATGACTACTGTAATTGTGTTGACAACCCAAGATATACTCTCTTTTTGAACATCCTGTATCGTATAATGCCACACATTCAAGTCACTCCTACTCCACAGTAACCCACATGGTGGTATTGTTGTATGTATCAACCAGTGGTTGCAGCTATGTGAGATGTTTACTGCGGAGCTGTCTAATTAGCATCGCAGTAAAGTCTCAGTGTCTACATGTGCAGTGCTATTAGACCACAAGAAACTAATTAACTCCACCATAGGTTAGTACTTGTAAACACAAGTACTATCCTATCACGGCGTTATTTAGTGCGCAGCAATAAACATATAGACACTGACAGGGCTGGCTGGGGCATGAGGGTACTTCAGTGTGGAAACTGCCTGCTGGCTAGCCCTGCACTGAAGCACCCCCGTGCCTCAGCCAGCCCCTGCACAGCACATTGAGCCAGGTCAGAATAGCCCTGACCTAGTGCATGTAAATGTGATGCCCAGGAGCAATAAACTCCGGCACAACATGTGCCGGAGTTTATTGCATTACATTAATTTCATGAGTATATGCGCCCTGTTATAACAGTAGCCCTATGCCCTTGGGATATAAAAAATATGAAGTGTCTCCAAGCAAATAGGTCTGGATTTTAAACTCTCCCAAAGTTTGGGAACGTTTTGTTTGGTTCATTCAAGAGAAAGGTGGAACCTAAAAATTTGAAACTGAAGCCAGATTCTGAATGTTGTTGCAGTTCAGATGTGTCATAGGATTTTGCATTTAGTCTCCCTTGGGTATATCTGCATTAATGCATATTAGCCTATTTTAATGGACATTAAAGCATTACTAAAAAGCCATGGGTGCCTGTAGGTGAGTGCAGAGACTGCTCCGACACATTGTAATTACAACAATTAATTGAGTCTGCTGAAGCAAGATAATTACCATACTTCAGCAGTTTCCTGCGTCTCATGTATCAGCATCCCTATGCTTATAAATGGTGATGGGGTGCTTGAACTAAAATTCATTCGACAAGCTTTAGTTCAAATGTTCCTGCTGCCATTTTTAAGCACAGGAACTCTGATTATGAGATGCTGAGGCACTTTAATTACAGCAGCTCTCAGAGCCACTCAAAGTGTAATTAAATACAATTAAAGTCCCTCTACCCTCAGAGCACCTGTAAAAGTGCCCAAAGCTATTTAGTTAATGTGTATTAAAACAGGCTAATGCACATTAAGTGTCAGTTAACCGCAGAGCTGTACCTAAGGGTGTGCAGGGCCTGCGACATATCAGCCCGGGGCGGGGGGGGGGTAGCAAGCAGGGGGAACACAGCAGTGGGGGAGCGACCAGAGTAATGGGGGATGAGCAGAGTCAGGGGCAGGTGGTGAGCAGTGTGCACCAGCCATGGCAGGGCCTGTACAGCACTGTCTGCAGGGCCCACCAAAGCACAGGGCCTGGGGCAGTCGCCCCGATTCACTCCTGCTAGGTATGGCCCTGCTTAACTGTGCTCTTTAGTTAATGTGCATTAAAATAGGCTAATGTGCATTTTCCTAGTACCGCACAATGGTGGTACTAGATTTAATGTGCACTAACTAAAGCACATTAATACATGTATAGACACACCCCTTTTGGTCTAAGTTCAGACCTAGCATATGTGGGCATAATGGCATTGGAATAAATTATTTTTGTCTTATTTCAGAAAACCACAAAGGTACCTGCCTATTTATAGTAATATTGACTTGTCTTTGAACCAGTCTGCTGCCCAAAGCAAGCTGAATGCTATATTTGTATGCATGCATGCTGTTAATTTAGAATATTTTTGGTCTATCAGACAAAAGGCAAGAATTTCTTAGAGCAATATCTTTTATTGGATCAAGTGTGTAGTAGAGTTAGTAAACTGTTTAGTATACTATTGCCTGGCTCATTCTGGTCAGAACTGATGAAGAATGCCCTGTAGTTGAAAGGTTGTCTAACTCCAAATACACAGTTGGTCCAATAAAAGATATCACCCTACCAAATCCGTCTCTCTCACATGATTTCTGGATCATTATGGCTACAACATTACTCTTGCACTACCTGTCCATCATGGTCTTCTCTCAAAAGCAAAGATAATTTTCAGGGGTATTGCTTCATATGGATGGAAGATCAAAGCTTGTGTTGACTACTTTCAAACTCGTAATTTCTGCTCCTGTCCCCATGTATGGATTCCCCCCCACCTCCCATAATCCTGACATGGTACATGATGTAAATGGCTAATTACCTTTGGTGTGAAGGACATTAAAAAATTCTGAAAATAGGTGTCTAAAACCAGCTTCATTTTGTCAGGGATGGGGAGGATTACTTTAGGGCTTTGAACTCATAAAGGTTTCTCTTAAGCATTTGTTCAAACCTCTTCAGATTTATCAAGTGAACTGTGCCCTTGGATAATTTCCTGTTGTAGTTGCCAGAGATTTTGGGACAGGAGTAAGATTTGCATTCAAGTGCAGAATTTGACCTATTTTGTTCACTGTAATTAATATTACTATGAGATTAACTCATGGGTTCTACTTCTGCTTTTGCATATGCTTCCATTGGTTCCCAGCATATTTGCATGCAGCTTCCCTATGTATTAGTGGGAGTGGCATGATGCAAAGACAGAATTTAGTCTGTTTGCCACTCTTATTGTGGAAGTTAAAGTGAGCCAATAAACAGTTCACTGTCCTCTCAGAACGTGAGCCAGATCACGTGTTAAAGCGGCGGAGAGTCAATGCAATGCAAAAAGATGCTTTTTAAGTCTTCTAAAGATGCCTTTGGATATTATACATGAATTGAATCCAACAGCAATAATGAGCTCACTTATTTAGGTTATGCCTTCTTTGTTTTGGCAGAGGAAAGAGGCTTTTATTTTCCATCACAGCCAAAATTTGGGTCAGTCTTAGGAGAAAACAAAAAGGATAGCAAGTACACATCAAGGAGAAGGTGTAGGAGGCTGATCTAGAATGCCAGATGAAATATGAGATGGTGGTTTAATATTGCAACTTCATGCTTTTCTAAAAATTTTGTTGTGACCATCTCTTCCCCAGTTGGTGCAACTGTCTTCAGCTCAAGCCCTACATCAGAGACGGATTCATTGGGCAAACCTCGATACACAGGTATGACTGTAATAGCTATGTTTGCTAAAATATAACATGACAACTTGATATGTTTAGTTCAAGTTCCAAACTTTAAATGATTTTTTAAAAAAATGTCCAGCTACACCTTGGCAGCAGATTAAAGGTCTTTAATACAGACCTTCAAATGAGTCTTGAGTGCATTTTGTCTTATTTTCCCTCCATTTCTTTCTCCACCAGCCATCAGCCAGTTTCCAAACCAGGGGAAGGGAGGCATTTCCACCACAAATCATTTCACTGTTGGCCCTCAGTTCATTCCAGCAACGGTGCTATTGCGTGGTGTTCATATTCCACTGAGTCACAGTAGGATTCCTAATTGACCTTGCAAGCCTTCCCATACAGACTTTAATCCCATTACCAATGTTCCCCAATACAAGCTTCACCATATGGACTACTCATTCTATCATGCATCACAAAGCAAGCTTATTCCTACAGATAAGCTCCTCAACTACCAGTGTCCCTCAAGAGACAGCATATGTCAGCACAGGAGGTAGCCTGAGAAAGAGAATATATTATTAATCACTATAGTAACTGTCTTTCAAACTCCCTTGCAATTGCTTTTCAAATGGACATGTAACAGCACGTTCTAGAAATAAATCTGAAACATGGACATGGAGAGTTATAAAAATAGCTGCCTGCAGCAGGATGGGCCCCAAGGGCGGCTGTGATACTCTCTACTGGCCTCCTTCATCCTGCCCTGCTCATCCACTCTGGCCTTTCAGGGTTTCACTCTGCTGCCTTTCCTTCCACACCGGGATGGTAAAAATAAAGAGGGGAGCCTGCCCTCAGAGGCTAATGAGATCTGGGTGTTCTTCCTAATTTTGCTTCTCCTTGGGTTTGACTTAGCCCACTCAGTTCTGGGCTCTGACCCTGCTTCACTGTCTTTCCTCAGTCTCTGAGGCTCCAACCCTGCTGCCCCAATTGCCTTAAGGGCTAGAATTGTGGCCTCCTGCTGCCCCCATGTCTCACAGGTGTTACTCTGGATCAATTAGAAAAGACCCCCTGGCCCCATGCTGCATTTGGCCCTGATGCTGCACACTTTTGTCTGGGCCTCAGTCTTCCCAGCCTTGACCCTTTACTTCAGTTGTGCCCCTCAACCTAGGTCTACTGCCCCAGACCTTGGCTCCTGTGTCCTACCCCTGTCTCATTGTCCAGCCCCCTGCCCCAAGCAAAGCTGCTGTTGCTCACTCTTGCAGCCCCCTGGGGTCCCTGACCCTTACAGGGTTTTAGGCTGGGTGCCCTCAGGCACCCCTGTGGCTTCCATAACACCCCAATAACCACAACCTGGTCCTCTGGTCCTATGCCAGCTAGTGTTTGCACATAAACGTCTCCTTGAGTCCCAGCAAACTTTTACCCAGTGGCCAATGGCTCCTTGTATCTTCCCTAGGTGCTGGTGTTGCCTGGGTTTCTTCCCTCTTGCAGCCCAAGCTAGCAGAAGTTCTCGTCTCAGTAGGACTTAGGGCCAGACTAAGTTCTTTAGTCAAGAGTCCATGCTTTTAGTAGGCGAGGGCTCCACCCCTTTTGATCACATGGCCTTCTCCTTGCCCAGGGGTTTCTAATCAGCCTAGTACTCAGCCTGCCCCCAGGTGCTACAGCTTAAACTACCAAGCTGTCACCCCTGCCCTCTCCCCTGGCTTCCCTTTAACTCAGCCTAGTTTTCCCTGGCTGCTTGTTGCTCTGCAGCTGGCTCTTGCTCAGCTGCATACCTAACTGCAGCCCTCCAATCCTGGCTTCCAATCCCTCAAGTAGCAGGAGTCAAGGGTCCCTGCTACACTGCCATATCCACATCTGAAGAATTTATCCTCCCAGACTAACTCCTCTTCTTTCTTGCCTATGCCCAGACTACTATAAACGCAGGCATTATAGTAATGGTGGAATATATAGAAGGCATGGCAGGTGGCTAAACTAACTTTCTAGGGCCACCCTGCCCTGATTTCTGCCTATCTTCAGACTAACGCAGCTAAATCTCTCTCTCTCTAGAATATATAGAGAATAGATATATCAGTAGAAACCTAATACATTTTTTCATTTCAAAGCTAATGCACTCTCATCTTCAGGTATCATTTTACTACATTACTTAAGATTTAAGGAATGATTTCAAAGCTGTCAGCTGTGTTTCTGGAACAAAGCAACAAGTCTCCTGGTTTGCCAGACACTGCAGCTACTGATCCTCTCAGTAAAACCAAGACACCAGCATGATGAGCCACAGTTATTAGCCAGTGGCTTCTAATGGAGTTTGCTGTACTTTCCATATTGGAGCTTATAGCTCCTAAAGCTTTCAGTGCTTTCCTTTAAAAAAAAAAAAGGGGTGGGGGGGGGTGTAAATTACTGCAGTGAGGCAGGATGTATAAAAGGGGGTTCAACTTTGCTTTTTTGAGACCAGGATCAGGCCTCCATTCTGCCAGTCATTGTAAGAACAGATAAAACCTTCTGCCATTTGTGACAGGAGCTCAGAAGATTTTGCAGTGTCCCTCACACCAGGATTCCAGTGGGATGCTATCCCAATGGCATCAAGTGCCCAGGACTGTGACCACCATTGCAAAACAGGATGCATGAAGGCTCTGGCGTTGGGATATTGGACTGGCCATTATTCTGTTCAGTGGCATTAGACTGCAGGGGCAGGCAATTATTTCAGGTGGAGGGCTGCTTACTGAGTTTTGGCAAGCCATCAAAGGCCTCATGACAGGCAGTCAGGGGAAGATAAATATTAATTTTCTAAAATTTTTATGGGCCCTGTGGGCTGGATAAAATGGCTTGGTTGGCCGCATCTGGCCCATGGGCTAAATTTTGCCCACCCCTGCATTAAAGAAAAATTTTAAAATGTGCGGCAAGCATTGAGTTAAATTTTTTGCACCAAGCACAGTGTGTAAATTAGGTACAAAGGTGACTAGACATTGAAAGTTGCATCTTGCTTCTTTTCTTCAGCATTTGTGTTAGATTTTGAATATGATTTTCATGGATGATTTCCTCTTTTGTGCTCTTAACTAAAAGTTGTGGAGTTTTTAAGCATAAGCTAGTTCTGTTACATTACTCAGTACTTGAATGAAGTAACGCTTTTCTCTTAGCCCCTCACGTCAAGTATATGAAAAAAGAGGAAGATGTGCCATGTTCCATCACAAGTTCACTTGAATATTTCCCACAAGAGGAAGGTGGCAGCAAGGAAGAACCTGCTCATCCTCCACAAAATCCTCCTACTAACCTCACTGTGGTGACTGTTGAAGGCTGCCCTTCCTTTGTTATCTTGGACTGGGAAAAACCAGACAACGACACAGTTACCGGTCAGTTTACCATCATCTGTGTTCTACTTCATCTATATGTAATTGATTTTACTTTAAATGGTGATGGCTGTCTTATGGTGATAGCTGTGTGTGTGAGAGAAAGTTAGAATGACTCAAGCCCAAACGTGAACCAAAAGTGGGACATGTGGGTCCCTGCCTAAATGATTATTTAAGTAATTTCTACAAAGTAGAACAGCTTCAGCTCATGCTACTGGGACCAAACCACCCCAGAACAGCATAGAGTCTGGTGGTTAAGGTCCTCACCTGGGAGGTAGATTGAATTATTTCATATCTTTCTTTGACCCAGGTGAAACTGCCTTTGCTTGAATTGAAAAAGCCTCAGATCAGAGCATGTGTATATAAGTGTGCATGTGTGTGTGTGTGTGTGTGTGTGTGTGTGTGTGTGTGTTATATATATACACCAACTTTTGGGGGGAATATTTGGAAAATAGTCTTTTTCTCTCTTTCTCTCTAAATCTATCTATCTATCTATCTATCTATCTCTCTATTATAGACAGACAGACAGATCGATATAGTGTGTGTCTGCAGGTCACCCTGGGTGGTGTGACCCTACGTTGCCATACAGTGTGCTATGGCGACATAGCTATCATGTGGATCTACTTGTGATCCATTGTCGTAGCAGCACACTCCCTGGTATAGCATGCTGCTATGGCAATGTAGTGGCAAAATCTGTCTGTGCCACACACACGGTGCAGTAACTGCCTGTACTGTGCTGCACTTTAGTACTTCTGAAAGTACTTCTATAGATATAGAGTATCTCTATAGCTATAGAGATAAAGCTATAGATATAGAGATATAGATGTATTTCTATATATCTATAGATAGATAGAACTTACTATTACTAATATATATTACTATTTTCCATATATTCTCAAAAAATGTTTTTTGGATTGTTCCAGAATTCCTTGACATTAATGTCTGTCAGAGAGTCAATGACTTTGGCTCTTCTTAGGTCAATATCATATTAGATACTTTCAAATCTATAGACAGTTATTTTCATTTTTCCCCCTACAAGTATGTTTAATGCCAGGTACTAAAATTCTGGGACCTGGGTACATTTCTGTCTGGCAGCTAGTTTTGTCCCCCTTACACTCTTCACTTCAAAACATCTTTGCTTATTTACTTAGTGTGAATCAGCCAACACACTTTCTGTATGGGGAAGAAGTCACTGCCTTCCAGTGTCTAAAAACCACACCGTATTACTTCATACTGGCACCAGTCTGATATTAATTATTAGTTTGAACCAATGGTTCTCAATCTTTTTTGACTCAAGGCACTTCTTGGAAAATTCCAGCTCTTAGCTTTTATTTGTTTTTTGACTATGGAAAAAAGAATAAAGCAGTTCTGTTGCAAAGACCTCAAAGACCACAACAGGTCAGAGGTTTTTGACAGTGTAAATTCCTATTTGAAATCTCTGGGTTTCTCTTGTGAATCATGTTATAGGTGTTGGCACACCTAACAGTGCTAATATTGTGTGGCACCCTGGGGCACCTGAAAAAAAAAAGATCTCTAGTTGAGAATTACTGGTTTGGACACACTTAAGTCTTCAGTAATCTTTTGGGGTTTGGTGTGGGAGTTGGACTTTTTCCAATCTGTATGCTTCTGATTTACGTATACAGTGGTTTTATCCAGAAATTCTGGGAGTGCCTTAGAAACAAATAGCATAATCCCTCTTTTTGAGATTGCTTGTTTGCTAATATGATCCCTGAGAGCTTTTGAAATATCAGGTATTCCTAAACAAAATTCCAGTTCATTAATGGAAAAGTCTGACAAGCAATAACCAAAACAGGGCTCACACACCTCCCAGGTTCCATGAAAGCTGTGAACAGCATCTATGAACCCCTTTGCTGCTGGTGTTCATGTACCACTTCTGCATTGCAGCAGAAATGTGTGGGCTGTTGGTTTGATAGCTTAGCAGCATAGCTGATACTCAGAACTTGCCTATGTGAGATTTTTCCCAGATATCATCTTAAAAGTTACTAAGGTTCTAAAATATTTAAAAGTCAGATGTTTTTCAACATTGTTAACTGCAAGGTTCAGTGAATATTTGAGTTTAGTCCTAGTGAAAAGTACCAGAATCATAGTCCTGGAAACAGAAATCCTGTGCTAACCCTTTGCCTGGACACTGTGTAGGTAAAGGGTGCTCGACCTATACCTGCAGCATGAGCATGGCACTCTACCTGGGACCCACCATTCAGACCAACAAGAACTACCTTGATATTTTCTCCCTGCAGCTTATTCTATCCTTGGTCTTTCTGTATGGGAGACTCTCAGACATAGTGTCAGGTAGAATGATGATCTCTGGGTGATGCCAGTATCTACCTTCAAAAGGAACTGAACTAACACACTGGATTTGTTGTGCATCATGAATATTAATGAGCATCCAAAGGTGAGCACCTTGGATCACCATGTAACCTGGATCATATTGAAGCGACTAATCTAGAAATAAGCAGCTTGATTTCCCATTGTCATACCCATGAGCTATCCATTTGCATCAGGTCCGTAGATTTTTTTCCCGCTGTAAAGTTTAGTGTGGTCTGCCTTTGCTTTTCACAGATTATCCTCTTGAGAAACCTTCCTGACACAAACATTCTGAACATTCACATCTAAAAATGAACAGTACTTCCCTTTTTCATGTCACCTTTCTTTAGCATATATTTTGATCCTATTTTAAGGTTCGATGCTGTGTAATAAAAATGGCAGTCACTAGGCATTACATCAAAAATCACCCTGCTCTGGCGTGAACACTGGGGTGGATATCTGGAAGCCCAGAGGTGGAGAGTTGGAGGCCATAGCAGAAGCACTCGTGGCACGGCCTGGTCAGATTCCAATGAATTCTGCTAAATACCTTGTTACAAGGACACAAGAAAGGAAAGGATGCCAAAAATTCAAGTAATGGCTCTTCTTGGAGCTATTAGGGTAAATGAGGTTGAAAATCCACCTCAATATGGTTTATATGATGGCACTGGTTGAGCTGTTTTCATTCTAAAAACGTGTAATTTATAGGAATATTCCTTATAGACCTATTCTGCTACTTGCTCTTAGTAGCACTTGGTTAGTTAAACTGACTTCCCCAGCTCCTGCTTGTCTGAGCAGGGGGCACAAAATCGGGCCCTGTCCATTTTATCAGCTAATACATAATTCTGTATACATTAATGTTATAGATGTGGTTAAATTTTATAGATGGTTTATGTTTTATTGGCACTTTGGCAGTAAGGATAATTATAAAGTCACTAATAAATGTGTTGTGATAGTTTTATTCCTTCCAACATTGAATTCCATTGCTGGTGATATTTTATCTTCTAGTCAAGACAATGAACTGGTCTTGAGAACTAATGAAAGTGAAAATATTTAAGATGCCAGTTGTCTAAATAAAAAAATGGAAAAGCAGTAGCAGGAAAAGAGAAAATACGGGAAAAGTAGTATGCCAAATTTTGAAAATTATAGATGGATTGATGGATTTATTTTAATTATAAATACCTTCTCCATCATCCTCATTTCTTGCAATCCCAGATGCCCATTTTAAAATGTATTTTATCACCAGTCAGGCTACTTTCACCTTTTCCAGACAGTTATCAACACTATTACAGTAGCCTGAAAATTATTAAGCTCAATTGAGCTGTAAATTCAGACAGACCTTGAACTTTACTTTAAAACTGGGACATCAATGCCTTTGAATTTTCCCAGCTCACAGGATTGTATTCCCTTAGCAGTCTTTGCTCAAAATCCTCAGGGAGGGACATAAGCTTCTGATTAAAAGGAAGCTGTCATGTCCAGGCCTACTCTGGAAAGTGGAGGCCCTAGAAACACATGGTTGGAGCAGTTGAGGAATATACTGGAGCCTCTCTGAAGCTTCGTCTGTCCAAATAAACTTGGTCATTTAGAAGCCCCTTATGAGAGAGAATATCAGTTCCTATCTATAGATATAGTTCCTGGAGGAAGAAAAAAGAACAAGTAATGTATTCAGAAGTATCATGTTAGCAGAGGTCATCAAAAATAGTGTGCAGAGGTTGTCTGTTAAGGAGGAACAGCGGAGCTCTGGATTGTGCTTCACCAGAGTTGTGGTACAGAAAGGATATCACTGTGATACAGAAAATAAGGTATTATTTTTCCCTCCAGCGATCTGAAGGTATCGCCTCAACCTAATAGTAAACAGCAGCGGAGCATTAGCAAGGAACATTGCACTAGCATTGTTGGAAAGAAGGCTGCCATAGCTTTCTGTTGGATGGTATGGTGAGTTGCCATCCAAATGAGAATGTTGACATATATTTTTCCCCTCAACCACTGGTTTTACTATTGCTACAGCTTCAACCCAAACATGGACTGTATCAGACACAGGCTGACCTATACCCAAGAGTGCCAGTTTCAACAAACACTGGGTATTTAAGTAATTCCTTGACTGGAAATTCCATTTTCCAATTTCCAATTGCAATTTCCATTCCACAGCTGTCAGCTGTGTTTCTGGAACAAAGCAACAAGTCTCCTGGTTTGCCAGACACTGCAGCTACTGATCCTCTCAGCAAAACCAAGACACCAGCACGATGAGCCACAGTTATTAGCCAGTGGCTTCTAAAGGAGTTTGCTGTACTTTCCATATTGGAGCTTATAGCTCCTAAAGCTTTCAGTGCTTTCCTTAAAAAAAAAAAAAAGCGGGGGGGGGGGGGGGGGGAGGAACTGTTAAGATCCACAACAAATTCCAAGTTTAGTAATCCCACCACTTTGTAACACGTCTCCCCTCCACCTTCCCAACCATGCATTTGGAAGATAGATAAAAAGGGACTCTGCAATGAAGAAGAAATCAAAGAGGGAGAAGGTTCAACTTTGCTTTTTTGAGACCAGAGATCTGATGGGAGCAAGATGCTCAGCAAACTCTAGCCTTCATTGTTGCTCCAAATGTGTTCAGGTTGCATCACAGTCCTCAATTTTGCAGAGTAGTCTGCTCCCATTGGTTTCCAACTGCTCAGCACCTGGCAGAAGGGATTCATTTGTCTTACCAGATCCTCTTTTCCCCACTTGTTTTTAAATCCATCACAACAGAACTGCAGCAGAGAAGAAAAATAGCTAGTTCCTCCCTCCCTGTGCTCCAGAGGTGTAATCACATTGTTTTCCCTGTAACAGATAATATGCCAGTTTTATGGGACTTGATAAAAATGTGTTGGAATGTCTAGGCTTCAGCAAGTGTTGAAGGGGCTCTAGCATCCTTGGCTTTACCTTTCCACAGTTCCCTCCCAACCCTGTGTGCGCTGCAGTGTTCTGGGAGTGTAAATGAGGATTGTGTGGTCTGGGAAGCAAGAAAAAGCTGAACATTTAGGGGTAGATTGTTCCTATATCTTATTCATCCATGTGGGGCAAGTAAGACACCACTTCTTCATTTCTCCACTGCTAGGTAGGTGGAGGGCAAAATAGGTTCTTAGCCTCAACCTAAGGCAGAGACAATAGATTGCTGACTTGGGATACCACCTCTGTGTGTGTGTTTGTATGTGTGGGTAGGCAGTGGAAGGACCCTAGATCTCCCCCTCACTTCTCAGTAGGGTAATGGGTTGGTTGCCTGGGTAGACTAAGTTGCTCTTTGAAGAGTGTGCAATTCCCAATGAAGATGGCAAGTAGTGGACCAGAGAAAGCACTTTGCCTCCTTGCATGTGCAGTATCTCCCAGGAGGTCGCCCTAAGAGTGCATAACTATGCACTTCACTTTCCTGAGCTGAGCCAATGATTCCATGGACCCCATTTTTCTTGCCTAGCCTTATAGGGTTGTATGAATACTAATTACTATTGTATAATATTTTGTTGTACATAAGTGCTAATTATTACATTGTATGTTAATTTAATATCAGCTTACATTATTTGCTAAGTAGTTGCTTACAGTGTCTATTGTGTGATTAAAAAAATAAATAAATAGCAACTACCTCTAAGGCTGCAGTAAAGAATGATATAGAAGTCTTCTGAAAATTGTATATATCAAACAATGCAATTTCCAAGTGACACTAATCTCCATCAGGCAGATGAATAGAAGGTGCTGTTATGAATTAAAGTTCTTGAAACTTCAGCTTTGGAAATTTGTGGAAGCTCAGGAAATATAAATTGTCAAGCATTGTAAATCAAAATGAGAATTTAGCATGTCGTAAATTTGAAATGCCCTGTTAATTGCAAGAGCAATTTCAAGATCTTCGTTTTAAATAGAACAGCTTTTGCCAATAATATGTCATCATAGGGTCCAGGAACTTTAAATCAATAGAAATGAAGGATGAGTGGTACAAGACCTATGAAAGAAATATTTTGGCTTAGCAGTGCTTTGGTTTATTGATATAAACTATGGTAAATTTCAAATGAAATACTGAAGAACCAAAGTTTCGACAACATACTTAAAAGCTGTCTACTTTTAACCATGAGCAAGTGCTATAGATAATGTATTACTAAAAATAACATTCATTCTAAAAAGGGTTAAATGTTGTATCAATTCTGCCATGAGTCAAAGAGTTAACTCTTTATTTTCCCTTGAAAAACTAAAGTAAAAGCAGCATCTGTTCAAGGCTCCTAGAATAATGTACCTTGACGACATTTCCCTAATGAACATTATTGCCACATAAAAGCATGGTTGCAGAGCTGTTTATTTGTGTTTGTTGTTTAGGTTTCCTTTATAAACAGAGAAGACATTTTTACATAGGCTAGGCAAATTAGCCAAATTGTCACATCCATGCATTAAATTCAGAGCTGGGAATTTTGTTAATGTAAGTCTTGAAAATGAAGGCCCTGGGCTCCATGTTGCTACCCTTCAGTTCTTCTAAGATGGTACTTTGATTTCTGAGCTGTCTCTTAACTTCAGCTGCAGAATGTTAGTACCTACTGGCTGTTTAGGGTTTTAACCACCAAGATGCTAACATAGGCAGAGGGGTATGGCCATGCCACACTAAGCTGGGCTCACATGTTGTGAGGGCTCTGAACTCACCAGTCGATTGGCACAGGTTCTGACTAGAGCTCGTACTGTCACGCAGCTCTGGAGCGCAGGGGATGAGCATTGCTGCTGTTTGCCTTCCCTTCTTCTCCCACACCTGAATTCAGCAACAAGGGATGAGAAGCAGTGAGTAGTGGCAATGCTCAGCTGCTGGGCTTTGGAGCTGTGTAAAAAAAAGAAAAAAGTGGGGGGCTCTGGCCAGAGCCTGTGCCAATCATCAGTGAACTCAGAAATGCCAGCAGGAGCTTTGCTGACATACCATGCTTGTGCCACGCAACTGAAAAGGGATGCAACCACACTGCCATGTCCTCCTGGATTTGCCTCTAATTCATGAGAACCCTCTGTAATGTTCTAAGAACCTATAACTTCTTTCATTGAAATGAGGAAGAAGGTCAGAGGAAGCATTCAGTACTTCATAAAACTGGATATTTGGAACAGAAGCTTTTGTCAGCTTAAGGTACAAACAAGGAAACTCATGGTGGACTGCAGATATGATATATAAGACAGTAACTAGGGAAAACGGGCAAAAAGAAGGAAATTGAATAAGAAGAGAGAGGACTGAACAATGAATGGGAGATTTGCAAGTGGTTATTAAATGCAAGTTTCTGTTGTGCTTTTCAGAGTATGAGGTTGTATCAACTGAAAATGGAGCACCTACTGGGAAAAACCAGTCAATTATTACTACAAATCAAACTCATTCTGCAGTGGAAAACCTAAAGCCTGATACAAGGTAATGAAGTAAGAAATTTCCTGATGTATTTAACTAATTTAGATGATCTGTCATCTCTCAGTTTAAATATCAAATTACAAGCAAGAACAAAATGACAGAATTGTAATTCTGGTTGGAAAGAGATTTTTTTTACTCTATAAAAAATAAAAGGTCAAAAACACAAGTCTGAGTAGCCATCAGGGATTTTGCCATTGTCTCAGCCCTCAAGTTCTGTGTCCATTTTGAAGAGATTTAGTCTTTGTTCTGGCAAAGAGAATGACAACCCCAATTCAAGAAAGCCTATCACCTCTTATAAAGAAAATCTAGTAGCAAGATTCTTTACAAATTACTAAAGCTTAATCCTTAATGATTATGTAAAGATAAGTGTTAACTTTCCTTATAATTCAAAACACATAGAAAAATACCACTATTGCTCACTCTACCCTTTTTTCCTGCTG